>NC_045160.1:12409120-12709120 GCF_900700415.2 Clupea harengus | reverse complement strand
CGAGAAGGAAAGGAAGTGAGAGAGACTTGTACGGCGCTTTGATGTGGTGCCAAAGTTTCTCTGGACGCTGAGCGGGGGGGAAGGGCCTTTGTGCAGGAAGGGGGGGGCGTACACCTACCTCAAAGTTCCTGAGGGGTCCCTGACGAGGACAGATGCTCTTTCAATTACGAGGGACTTCTCAGGTCCTGCCTCTGAACCCTCTTATATCGACCCCCCAAAACATTTTGTGACTAGCCTAGTATGGTATTTTAAGGGTGGATGCATAATCACCTCAAAGACAGCTCATTACAGATCAAAAGCACTGGTCATGAATTTTCCATATAGGTCTCTTGAGCACTGCGCTAGGATCACTACCAGTGTGTGGTTGTAGCATCATTCAACTGTGAGAACTTTCTGAGTGCTGTGACTAAGACTGTCCGCTTTTCACTCACACACCATCTCTCTCTCTCTCTCTCTCTCTCTCTCTCTCTCTCTCTCTCTACCCTCCATTTCTGTTTCTCCTCCTCTTTCTTTTCTCTTCCTGCCCTCTTCTAACTGTCCACTTCTCATCTCTCTCCCACTCTCACAGCCCATCTCTCTTTTTCTCTCTCTCTCTTTTGTTCCTACCCTCTAACTCTGTCCTCTCTGTCTCTCTTTCTCTCTCTCTCTCTCTTCATCCACCCCCCTGCGTGTTTCCCCCACCAGTCCATCTCTGTTTCCACTCAGTCTGGTCGAGAGGCAGTGTTATTTAAAATTGGGTGGAACGACCCAAAAGCCTTGTCGTCGGCCGCCACAAACTCCCCCCTCTCTCTCTCTCTCTCCGGGCCGCCGCAGGAGAAAATAGCAGTGTGTAATTACCTGCTGGCCCAGCATGGCCCGTCCCAACCGGGCCCAACCCAGCGGAGCCCAGCCTAACCCTTGCCCACATGGGGCGGCTGAGCCTCACGTGCCCGTCTGACGCGCTCAGACACAGCGCTCCCAACCGCTGCCTTCTCCCACATCTCAAAGGTGTGCTGTCTACACACCGCTCTCTCTGTCGACCCAATGCAAATATTAGTTTCGGCTAAATAACAGGATGCTGATACCACTTGTCAGTTTAACAGACAACTGCCTTCCTCATGTGTATGAATGACTCCATCTTGTCTGATGTTGTTTGTTTGGTTAATAATTGACCAGGTAAAACCCCCACATTATTCCCTCTGGTCTCCTGAGCTGCACGGCAGTATTGTGTTCTCAGCAGCTCAGGGTGAGGATTGAAAGAGAAACGTAATAGGTGATAGTTTATTTAGTTTTTGACTGGGGAAGAGGATTGTGTGTGTGTGTGTGCGTGTGTGTGTGTGTGTGTGTGTGTGTGTCTGTGTCTGTGTCTTGTGTGTTTTTGCCGAAGGATGTAGCTTCACAATAGTCCCCTCTCTTATGATAGCTGCAGGCTACTGAAGTGAGAGACACAGAGAGAGAAAGAGAGAGAGAGAGAGGGAGAGAGAGACAGAGGAAGAGAGAGAGTGAGACAGAGAGGGAGAAAGACACACAAAGAGAGAGACCCATCCCCTTTACTGTCCCGCAGCAGTGGGAAAACACAGCAACAAGAGATAAGACCCGAATCCAGCCCCGTATCCTCCCCCCACCCCCCACCCGACCCTGGCTACTCCACCCCCACACCCTGGCTGCTCCACAGCTATCTGCCTCCAGGGGAGAGGTGTGGTGAACACTGAAGTGTGAGCCATGCATCGGAACATATTTCCGCATGACGCCAGATAATGGCATGTTTGTAACTCACAGGGTGGGAATGAAGGAGGAAGCAGCATGAGGGGGCGGAGGGGGGGGTTCTTTTTAAAGCAGATTGGACAAAGCAGACTCTACATTACTCTATAGACACTACCTTTCTGAATAACATCAACAATAACCACAACACAACACTTTGGACAAAAGCCTCTACTAACTACTATTATTTTATTGTATTGTTTTGGTAATTTGATATAACATCCATAAAAACATTTTCTATTTTCATGGTTGTCTCATAAATGACAAAGCACGGTGGCTCAGGTGCTTGCACTGTCACCTCACAGCAAGAAGGTCATGGGTTCGATCCCCGCATGGGGCGCTGTTGGCTCTGGGGGGCAGGTCCTCCCCAGACCTTCAGTGCTCAGGTGGGCTATCTCCTGGGCCTTTCTGTGTGGAGTTTGCATGTTCTCCCCATGTTCACAAGGGGTTTCCTCCACTAAGAACCCCAACAGAAAAACATGCAAAAAGAACAGAACACTCCTGTCTGTCCCTGACCGAGACGGATGGTTCACTTGGTCCCCGGGCGCTGAGAAGCTGCCCACTGCTCCTGGAGGATCCTGGAGGAGGGACGATCCGGGATGGGTTAAAGGCAAAAGACGAATTCACGCCGACCTCAGGCCTGCGTGTGTGTGTGTGTGTGTGTGTCGCCTCCATATATAACACGTGTGTTTGTGCAATAAAAAACTGACAGCAGTCAGCCTTGTTTGTTTTCCGTTCCCCTCAGTGTTCCTCTGCCATTGCTGTTGTTGTGCTGCTCTGTTTCTGTCAGTTGCCTCTGTGTGCTGCTGAGAACCACAGACACAAGCTGGTGGGTGATGCATGGGTTCTGCGTCCTTCTGCGTCCTCTTCTCTGTTGCCTGGCGTCTCTCTCTCCTCAGGGCTGGTCTGGCCCCTGCGACAGGTCTGTCTGCAGTCAGCCAGGCAGCCAGATGGCCCCCCCACCCCACCCCACCCCCGCACTCTTCAGGTTGAACTCTGACAGGTGTGTTTTTTTGCCCTCTGGGAGAATCATTTGTCCTGGGTGAATGGCAAACTCAGAGAAAGTTTTATTTGGGGGATATTCATGAATATAAAATACGTAACTATATCTGCCATGAGAGTATTTGATTTGATGAACAGATGTTCCCCTAGAAGTGATTTTTTTTCCCTCCCACCCTTACTATTTCAAACTTGCATAAAGCCACAAAAATTATCTATGATCACAGCTTTGAAACATTCTGAAAGAACTAGGACAAGACTGCAATCCACACTGGTCCAGGTAGTACTCAGTTCTATGTCAGTGCTATTTAAGTTGTTGTCACTCGTTGTATGACTCAAAGCCAAACAATGTCCACCTACATTAAGTCACTAGGCCTAATTGATTGATTGCGCTATTGCCAATTTCGCTACAGCATCCGTCAAAATGATCCAATCAGCTTGTGGCCTACATGCGTACACTGGGGGTGCAGGAGTGGTGTGGGAGCTTGTGCTGTCCAGCAGGCAGATGGCAGTGGATTCTGTTTCTGTATTGATCCATCGGTGATTTGCATGCAGCCAGGGGTGGAGTTGGACTGACAGGCCATTCGCTCCACCCCACCAGGCCATTGGAGTGGGCCTGCTAGAGCGGAACCAGAGGCGGTGACCCAGAGCCCAGGGAGCCAGGGGGCTGGGCTTACACTGACCCTCCCCCCCAGAGAGTGATTGACGGATCAATGGGCCCTTCATGGACCCGGGGAAAGGAGGACAAGGAGAAGAGGAGGGAGAGAGAGAGAGAGGAAAGACAATGAGTAATCTCTTTTGAGCTGTGCTACTTCCTCTGTTTAGTGACATTAGCTAGCATTCAAGTAACAGCAAAGTGTGATTTAAAATGGGTGCTGGAGTGACACAAATAGATGTTCGTCTAGTTGCACCATGGTGCCGATACTGAGTAGCTTCATTTCTTCCATGTGTTTCTGTTTCTTTCTCGTTGTTGTGGAAAAAGGGACTTTTTTGGCTTGCTGACGTCTACACCCCTCTTCATGTTAAACACACCCTTTTGAGTGTGTGCCTAAGAGTTTTCTCTCTCGACACGCACTAAGCCTCATGATGACCACCTGCACTGTGAGTGGCTCTTTGTCTTTAGTGTCCATTATGTGCTTAGACTGACTCACCTTCCCCGTCAGTGGAAACACCCGCATCTAACGCTCCTCTACCGCCCCTGCCAGAGACACTGGCCATTAACTCGGCACCGCATCTCCACGCTTCAAAAAACAAACTCGGTAACCTGCCCTCAAATGCCATGTATGGAACAGACGCTGGGGAAAAGATCGCTTAGGCGGCATTGTTTGCAGAGAGACGCTACAGTGAAGTGGCTCTGACTCAACACTCGTCTCTCAAAAAAGCCCCCTTGTCTGTCAGGACGGGAGCTGAAGGAGCTCACAGGCAGACTTGTGTTTGCCCCGACAAAAGGTGCACTAAATGCACTGTAGTTATAGTGCTTCTATGGCGTTTGAGTTCTTAAAGTGCTTTGCATTTCATGACTTAATTCCACCTACTTACAGCGGAAGCTGTGTGGCAGTGCCTGATTTCCGGCACAGGAAGTCGGGCTTCCCAACACTGTCCCATCACCTCTGACATATTCCCTATCCCTGAACCACAGTTTACAATACAAAACCTGTAATTCTGTATGGGACCACATCTGTTTGATCCACTGTCCGTATCGGTGGTGACTATGTTAGCTCTGAAGGACAGATGTCAGCGCTGTGTATATGGCCTACAGTCGTGGCCAAAGGTTTTGAGAATGACACAAATACAAATTTTCACAAAGTTTGCTACTTCAGTGTCTTTAGATATTTTTGTCATATGTTACTATGGAAGACTGAAGTATATTACAATAATTTAATAAGTGTCAAAGGCTTTTATTGACAATTCCATGAAGAAGATGCAAAGAGTCAATATTTGCAGTGTTGACCCTTCTTTTTCAAGACCTCTGCAATCCGCCCTGGCATGCTGTCAATTTACTTCTGGGCCACATCCTAACTGATGGCAGCTCATTCTTGGATAATCAATGCTTGGAGTTTGTCAGAATTTGTGGGTTTTTGTTTGTCCACCCGCCTCTTGAGGATTGACCACAAGTTCTCAATGGGATTAAGGTATGTGGAGTTTCCTCGGCATGGACCCAAAATATCAATGTTTTGTTCCCCGAGCCACTTAGTTATCACTTTTGCCTTATGGCAAGGTGCTCCATCATGCTGGAAAAGGCATTGTTTATCACCAAACTGTTCCGGAATCGTTGGGAAAATGTGCTCTCAGACAAGGTGTGTCATCAGGGGCGGTTTTTCCTACAGGCGGTATAGGCCATAGATATATATAAAGGCTAGATGTCTCGTCCGCGTTGCCGGCCAACAGAGTCGAACTTCCGCACATAGCGGCCATCTTGCCCCAGTCAGCTCGCTCACCCATCACATTGAGTTGGTAGTGGTATGTACTTTCTAAATAACCATAACTTGCTCAATTTTCAAACTATTTTTAAACGGGTTCCTTTGTTATAAACGTCAGAGATGTAGTTATGACACTGCATACTTATGAATAATTATGTTATTTAAAAAAAAAATATCCAAAAAGCATCCCGAATTATAACCACGTTAATAACGTTTGTAAGAAACCAAACCATTTGTAAATCGGTTGAAAATTGAGCAAGTTATGGTTATTTAAAAAGTACATACCACTACCAACAAAATGTTATGGGTGAGCGAGCTGACTGGGCCAAGATGGCCGCTATGTGCGGACGTTCGACTCCGTTGGACGAGACATCTAGCCTATATATATTTATTACACGGCTCTTCTTAATGCTGTAGAATGCTCCATTCACTTGAATGGGGCTTCCCAACGTTCTGTGGTCAACTATTTTTCCATATTTGACCGTTGCTATGCATAATTGACCGCTGTCAAGGGAAGTGGCCTTTTTTGCCTCGGATTCACGTCTTTCGTAGCACTCCGCAAGTAGTCCGGTAATTTATCAACCTCAGTGTATTCCGTTGCTTAGCGACGTCAGCTGATCTGATCTTGAGTTTCAGCTGACAGTTGAGCAGCTGTGTTCTAAAGAATGTTCAACGTCTTTGAAGTTCAACGTCTTTGGCGAACTATTTCTCTGCTTTTTAACACCACGAATGGTAACAAATAAATTGTAATTAAAATAATGTTATAAAAAGACACACTGTGTTAAGTTATTTTTTCGTTTTGGCAAGTAGCCGTGTAATAAGCGGGATAATGTATAGTGGCCCTATTTTAAATGTAAGGGATAATGTATGGGATAATGTATAGAACATCGGGAAAATAAGCCCCTTCAGGGCGAAGCAACACCCCTCCGCTTCGCGTCGGGGTGCTGTTCGCCCTGTCGGGGCTTATTTTCCCGATAATGACCGGCGTTCTATACATTATCCCTTACATATTGTATAGGCGGTCGCCTAGGGGCGCCACTCAGAGGGGGGGCGCAAAAAACTGCGCCCAGCAAAAAAATTAAAAAAAACAAGAATTGTGTCTTTTTTTTGCTGGACAGAGTTTTTTTTGCGCCCCGTTCTATATCTCCAACCAATATTTTGACAAAAAAAAAAATCTAACATTAAGGTAAAATGAGCCAAAAATCGAAAACGGAAGGGGTACGTACGTCCTTGGTGTTGTCAGAACATGCTAGCACAGTGAGGCGTTTGGTTAGACGTTAGAGTGTGTGTGTGTTCAAGACACTTTGAAGAACAAAATAATGAATAGGCAAAAGCCATCCGGGGCGCAATTTAAGAAGAAAAGAAAAGAAGAAGAAGAGAAACGTGCCAAGGAGAAAGGTAAATCCTTAAATCCTGTTCTAGCCTAGAATGAATTCCAGATAAGAAAACGTTCACGAATGCGTGAATTGCCCCCGGCACTTTAGTGGAGTGAAGAAGAAAAGATGTACCTTATCATTGAAAGTTTTCCTACTCCCTGTCACATAGTTCTTTAAGGATTTTAGAGGCGGGTATATCAAAAATGATATGTCCATTTATTCTACATTATACAAAAAAGACATGATTAAAATAGGGGCGCACATATAAAGCCCATAGCCAGTGCAACAACACTACACATATCTTACTCGTTGCATAGCACACCCATTAAGGAAGCCAAACACGGCAACTTGTCAACAAGTGAGGAATACTGGTAAAAATCCAAGTGTTGTATTGTCAACTTTAGCGAATGGATTATATGTAATCTTGCTAGTTAGCTAGGGTGACCAGATTTCCCGGACCTAAAACCGGGACACTTTGCGCGTGACCGTAATGCTCGTGCACGCACACGCTTTTTATCCTGAACATGTGCCAGCCCAGGTCAGACATAGACAGATTTTGCCAACAGCACACGTAGGCCTACTGTTCACAACATAATGGGGTATCTCAGTTAATATTCATGCATTTTCTATGTAGCCTACATAATTAAGAAATAATATTAAAAGACATTGAGTGAGTTTTGTGTGGGAGCAACTTTATTTTTCAGAATTAAAGCATTCTTTTGGAAAATGCACCCACTGAACTTGTGAAAAAGTTTTTGAAAAGGTATTTTTCATTGCATGGCAATAGACGAACTATTTTGAACTGCTGCCACAGGCTTGAACTAAAGTTATGGTGACACTTTACAGTAAGGGTACATGAATTATGAATTATTATTGTGCTTTACTTCATTCCTTTATATCTTATGAATCATCAGGAATTGACATGAGTTCATAGCCTCTCATTCATGACCTCATGCATGAACAACACATCAACTTAGGTGGGTACATTATTATGCACAAGTTGTGTTCAAATCAGAATTTGCGCAGTGATGACCACATTGTTTTGCATAAAAAGAAATAATCATTATCATAATTATTAAATCATAATTCATAATGATGTGCCGTACCTAATGCTTTAGTTGTGTTGTTCATTTATGAGGTCACGAATGACATACTATGAACACGTCAATTCCTGATGATTCATGGGATATTAAGGAATGCAGTAATACATAAATCATTAATGACATAATGCATAATAATACATATACTCATCAATTAATTCATGCTTGAATTCATGATAATTGTATCCTGTACCCTTAGCTTAAAGTGTTACCAGTGTTATTCCAACAACACACACAAACACCCTATTGGAAACATTAATTCCGTATATTTGTTAGAGGAGTGAATTTGAAAGTATCATTTTATTGGCTGAAAGCCTGCTGTGAAATTGCGCATGGACTTCGCGGAGGAAGGGGTAAGCCCTTTGCAAAATCTTTAGTGAATGCTGACTTTCTCTTCAGCATTGTCGTAGTGTAGCCTAGCTAGTGATATACCGGTAGCCTGACCGTTAAAACGAGACATATGAGAAGAGGCTTTGCAACAATGTTTACAAATATACATTGTAACGCTGGCTGCACAGATTATGCAGACGCAGACCGCTACGATTGACTGACACACACACACACACACACATTGTTCAAATCATACGCTGGACGCTTTATTAGACGTTCTACATGGGTTTAGTTAATGATCGGGCTATAATAAGACCACATCGGCAATGTAATCGCTGACAACCGGGACAATTTCATAGTGGTTGGTGTAAACCGGGACATTTTAGCGTCCCGACAGGTTTTTGTCGGGACTCGGGACACGCAACTCAAAATCGGGACTGTCCCGGTCAAACCGGGACGTCTAGTCACCCTATAGTTAGCTAACACTAGCTAGCCAGTGACTTGTGACGTTCCTTGTTTTTGCCATTCAGTCGAAACATCAGTTCAAGTTCAGCTGTACCCAGGGGCGGAGATCCCATTTCATTGTAGGGGGGGACAATACATGGTCAAATTTCAGGGTGTAATTCCGGGGGGGGGGGGACATGAAAAAATTGCTTTCACGAGAGCTAGCATAAACTGCTAAATACCGAATTCTCTTATCACATTTACAAACAGAGATTCGAAGTCATTTTAGAATGATCTAAACAGCATTAAATGTACTAACACGAAATATCTATTCACAGACAAATAATGTCCAAAGTTCAAGAGAACTTGATGCTCAAAATAAGTTATAAAACAGCTCAACAGGGAATCAAACTTGCAACCTTTTGATTACAATACGACTTCTCTACCTCCTACGCCACTGTCACTCCATATTGCTATATCAACATAGTTCATGGACCGCAGAAAAAGATGACATTAATTTAACTTCAGATAATTTAACAAATCTGGAGAGGCACTGAGATGTAGACCTACATTTATTAACTAGCATGAACCTGCCCTGACAGGACATTGTCCTAGACTTAGCTAGCTATCTTAACTGTGTTAATTACCGGCATGCGTGTGTTATCGGCAAACGTTCACGTTGTCATGCCAATCCATGAATAAGCTTATGTATACTTGTGCATATCGATTGGAACTTCGTAAATGGAGTTTAGAAAAAAAACTTCTTCTTTACATGTTCTTACTGCGTTCGAGAATGAGGTAAATCTCTTTACATATCGTGTATCATAGCGGCAGCGACAGGGGACAGAGGAGGCAACAGTCTGACAATCTGACCGTGTAGGCTACTGGGCTGATTAACTGAAACACGGAGCTGCCGGTAGCCCTGCCCGTTGGAAACAGCATGTGAACCAAACCACTTTGAGGAATAGGGGGAACATGATTTTTCAACACTTAAAAACAATTTTTTTTACGTCTATAATTAACACCGCTTGTGTCGTCGTTTTTTTATTAAAAAAAAAAAAAATCAAAAAATATATATATATTTTTTAGTTTTCAATGATTGTTGGGGGGGACAACTTTATGGTAGGGGGGGACACGTCCTCCCCGTCCCCCCCGGGATCTCCGCCTATGGCTGTACCCGCAATTTGCGTCATTTTGCGTCATAAAAATTTGAGTAATCAAATTTGGACAGCTTTAGTTTTGGTGGAGCGAGCTAGCCAGAATCATTAGACATGATTCAACTAATCAAGAGCTACGCATCTTGGAATAAAAAAATGTCAGGCTGTCCAAATACACCAAAATGCTTAATAACTACATAATAGCTACATTTAACAAATGATGATAATACATACTTTTGTTATATCATTTTAGATTCACTTTTAGAAGACTAAGAAAACATTATTTGCAGGCGATTGGGAAGATGACGTGGAGGTGTGTGTGTGTCCATAAACAGTTGAACAGGGGGCGTGGCCGGAGCGTAGTCCAGCACAGGTGTGACATTTTCTCAGTGATTCGTTCTTGAATTAATGTTTGTTCATCGTCGCGATCGTTGTTGTGTTTATGTGAAAGAAATGCAGTCTTACGGTGGGTGTCCACGGCACAAATTACATGCGTTAAATCGCTAGGCGTAAAGTCGCCTGGGGGGCGTGGTCAGAAAAATCAGTTTGGCTGTAGCAAAGTTCAAGTAGCAAGTTCAGTTGCATTGCTGCGCTAATGTAGCACATTAGCTTGTGAACTCCCAACAAAATAATGATAGATGTTGCGGCAGTCAGTCATGGGCTGATTCATTTAATTTATAATTTGTTAATTTATTCTATCTAATTAATATATATCAGCCAGTTAAATCCAGTGACGTGCGGTGATGTCAGTAAGAGGGTAGGCACTGAGTTATGAAAGCCAGATTACCTAATTTATTGTTTAGGCTAATAGGCTACGTCAAAACAGTACGCACAAGCGCGGCACACATGCAAGGTTGATATCAAGAAATTTCCAATCAGGATGACATATCTTACTCTCATGACATGACATATCGTAGTCTCTCTCTCTCGCACACGCACGCACGCACACACACCAAAGCGAAATTTATGCTACTCCAATTTCACGGAGTCAGACACAGGGAACGCCTCTCCCAACACAGGGAACGCCATCTTTATACTTAATTATTGCACAGCAGCCAATTATTTTTGTCAGTCAATTGAATATGAAGGCAAATGGCTTGCAGTCGGCATTAATTCAACCACACTTATCAATTAAATACAATTATTTAATAAACATTTTTACGTTTGAATTTTGGCAGGGTAGGCAGTGGCTACCTTGCCTACCCTGACTGCACGTCACTGGTTAAATCACGAAAACGTTATATGTAACTTATTTAGCAGCTACCTAGCTAGCTACTATGTGTTTCCAATGGGTTTTCGGTTAAAGTGTTAGCGGCAAGCTAACAGTAATAGTCGAGAGCTTCAGTTAATACCTACAATATTCTGTTTGACCTCACAGCATTCGTGTAGCATATAAACAACAAACCGAGTCGATTAGACTTATAAAAAGTCGTGTAGATAACCTTTATTCACATAAAATATTTCCCAGTAACAGAGTCCCGAGACTCCGCCATCTTGTTTTGATATTTTTGATTACTCCCGCCCCTATGAGTTACGTTATGTTGGGGGGGGGGGGCAGGAGTGAAGCTCGCCTAGAGCACCAAATGTGCTAGGGCCGCCCCTGTGTGTCACCCACAGTGGCAGGCCGTGATCGTATAGTGGTTAGTACTCTGTGTTGTGGCCGCAGCAACCCCGGTTCGAATCCGGGTCACGGCAGGTTTTGTATATACGAGTTTTGTACTTCAATATAGGAAGCATCTGTGAAGTTTCTCAGTGCAACACTGTCAAACTCTGACTAAAGACAACCACAACATGCTGTGTCTGTGGCTTTTTGTAGTCAACCACTGCTCTCCAGGGGTTCCTGTAGGGTTCTATGGTCTAGTCTAGAGGCCTGGACCAGTGGCGCAATGGATAACGCGTCTGCCTACGGAGCAGAAGATTCCAGGTTCGAGTCCTGGCTGGTTCGGAAGACTACTTTTTATGAGCCCAATACATACTGCGAAATAGCTGCTGCTCTCCGGTCGTAGCTAACATCATCTTTTACTTTACCTCCACATACATAACGTACAACAACAGATATTTGGGCTTTATTTGTCACATCAGTCGACTCGTCCACCTCCACAGCAACAAAGGGGGCCCGGCATTTATGTCACTCCTAATGTCAGCGAGGAGCACATCTGCCACTGAGTCGATCAGATCATTTTGTATTCTGTTAGATGTTCCAGAAAATACAGTAGATGTACGTAGATGTCTATCCAACCTCTCGTCTTTCTCAGCTAGCACATCGAGCAACTCAATGTAATTGCCCCTATTGCTTGAGCTAGCACTCTCATCATTGCCACGAAAAGCAAGCTCTTGTTTTGCAAGGAAGCAGGTCGCATTTATCAGATCCTTCAATTAGGGCTGGGCGATATGGAAAAAAATTTGATCACGATATGTTTTTCCATATTGATCGATCTCGATTCTTATCACGATATGTAGTTTTTGCATCCTCACACAAAACTTTGTCAAACCAAACGCCGTCATTCTCAGCAGAACTTTGTTAGAAATAATGCCGTGCGCTCAACGATGTTCCCTAACAATGTTCCTTACTGTTCTAATTGCATGTCGTTGTTCTGTGTTGGGACGGAGTTTATACAGGTGTGTGACGGTAGCACAGTCTGTTCGTGATAACTTGTACCAGGGGATAAAGCCCGTGCCATTTTGACAGTGTGTTGTGTTTAAGGCCATAACAAATATTACGCACTTCCGTGATTTGTTACAATACCAAAAGTGAAAAACACGTCAAAAAAACACGAAAAATGTCAAAATGGCACGGCACGCGCCTGCCGCACGGCATTATGGGGCGACTATGCCAGCACGTTACAATATAATAGGAAATAGTTGTTTTCTGCAAGCTAGTTCACTTGTGTAAAGTAAAGTCATGTTTAGTCCTCCGGTTGCCATGGATACTACAACTAAACTCCACTCAGATCTCAGACAAAATGTCAAACTAAACAACACAATCGCCATTAACGTATACCATGAAGGAAACGATTCAAATGTTGTGTACTAGACCTTCTGCTAGTTTGTTAAGTTTGACTAGCTAGCGAAGTTAGGTTAGCGACAAGTGGAGGCATTCATTCTTCAGCAAAGTCGGCAACCGGAGGACTAAACATGGGTTTACTTTACACGAGTGAACTAGCTTGCAGAAAACAACTATTTCGTATTACAAAAGTAAGTTTTCTTGCTGTACCAGTTAACAGAAACACCACAGCGGTATTAACTGTAAAAGCTGCTACTTTAGCTCATTCAGAAAGCTAGTCAACAGCTCCCTCATCTAGCTCTGACAGTTCTGCTGAGAATGACAGCGTTTGGTTTGACAACGTTTTATGTGAGGATGACGGCGTTTGGTTTGACAACGTTTTGTGTGAGGATGACGCCGTTTGGTTTGACAAAGTTTTGTGTGAGGATGACGCCGTTTGGTTTGACAAAGTTTTGTGTGAGGATGACAGAGGTTGTTCTGAGACTGAAGCCGTTTCGCCTGAGTCTGACTACTTTTGGTCTGAAACCTGACGCCTTTTCGTTTGAGTCTGACACTTGAGTCTGAGATCTGAGGATGTCCTAATATGAACACCGTACGGCAGACTCCGACACTGTTGTTGCGCTTACTTTTGCCACGTGAGATCGAATACATGTCACAAGGAAATAATCGAGATCGATCGAAATTTTATCGCGATCCCGAATCGAGATCGAAAAATCGCCCAGCCCTACCTTCAATACCTCTCGGTTTTCCTTAACCTTTTCGTTGTGGGAGGTTATATTCAGCCTCCTTTGCTCGTCAAGTGCAAGGTCAATCCGTGATTTACCGAAGATTTTCAGCATAATTTGACACTGGATGTGAGCTGATGACTTTTCATGCTTGGTTAAAGCTGTGGGCAGGTTGTTCAAATCACAGTATCCCGTTGAAGTCCAAACCATCTGACTCGTTGAAAAAAGCAGGCAGGGATGGCTAGGGTTGGGTACCGAGAACCGGTACCAATATGGAACCGGTTCCAATACAACCGGTACCTACCCGGACCGAAATGCAACGCAGATTTCGGTGCTTCATTTCTGTGCCTGAGCCAATTGAACACGGTCGCTAGGCAGATTCTGTGGGGCACATGTAAAACTGCCCCAGCTCCCAATGTAAACTTTGTCCTGTGTCGCTCACGCTCATTGGTGTTTTCATAGCAACAGTGTAATGACAGTGAAGAGCAGGCAGCATTTCAGAGCAAGCACAAACAGAGCTAGCCATCAACCTTTAACAGAGAAAATACCGAAAGGTAAACGATCAAAAGTGTGGCTGTATTTCGCCCAAAAAGATTCAAACATCGCGACGTGCAGCAAATGCAACAAAACAATTGCGTGAAAAGAGGGGAGAGAAGGCAAGAGTCAACGGCAGATCAGCAACCGAAGACTGAAAAATGTACGGAGATGACAGCTTAACTACCAACGGTAGTCTCTTAAAGGGGCAGTACACATTTTCTCGTACTCAGTGTGTTCAAGTAACAAGAATAACTATAAACAAGATAGAAAAGATAGGTATAAACAAATCATAAAATGGTGAAATTTCATGAAATAAATGCAATCAAAATAATAAATGTTTGACTCCAAAGGCAAATATGCTCATATTTTTGCAAAAGAAGTTTGAAGCTGTTTTTTTGTATTTATTTATATTTATTAAAGTATACTATAAACTGTTGTTTACAGTTAATATAATGTTCATAGTTTGAAGTTAAAAAGTTTGAAGCTGTAGTTGGAAGCCAAGTGTTTTGTATGTATTTATATTTATAATATACTTTAAACAGTTAATATATTGTTCAATTTGAAGAAAAAAAATTGCCTTGGCAATAAAAAAAAGCCTTTCTTTAATGTTGTGTAATCTTTGTGCTTTAAAAAAAAAAAGTATCGGTTCAGGCACCGGTATCGGTTTAGCACGCAAAAAGTATCTCAAAACAACCGCCGCGGTGATATTTAATTGCTGTATTACAAGTTGAGAAGGCACGTAGCAAGTCCCCACCTCTAGTTAGCAGTAGCACCTAGCTATGAAGATTCTAGATCATTCACGTGAAAGAGCAAAACAGCTGATCGTAACGTCATCCATTGCGTCATCCGGAACTTCTGGCAGGCCGGAACTTTCTGTCCATGACAGCCTCCCTCTTGCTAGTAACTCATTTTTTCCATTAAAATCGAGCTTGGAGAAATTTCTCAGTTCTACGATATGGGGAGATACTGCTGCCGTCATTTTGACTTTGAATTTCGCGGGGATTACGCTTAGCTGGTGTAATGACGTCAGCTGCGCAAATGTCCAGTAATATCTCGATTTTAATTGGTCCATGTTTGATACGTAATGTAGATGATTACTGGCATAACATATTTACGTGCAAAGGCATAGCAGAGTTGTGCTTTTCGACGTACATGTTAAAGAATACAGGATCGAAGTGCGCATGCGCAACATGAGTTTTTCGTTGTCGTCCGCAATAAATGGACAGTAAAAGCACTGCTTATTCTACCATTTTGTTGTATTTGATTATGCGTAACTGCTACATTTGTCATCGTAACATCTAAACAATTGGAATAACACACATATTGCGTATATAAATCACAAGAATAATCAGTAAAAATACAAATACAAGTTTATTAAATACAATTATTTAATAAACATTTTTACGTTTGAATTTTGGCAGGGTAGGCAGTGGCTACCTTGCCTACCCTGACTGCACGTCACTGGTTAAATCACGAAAACGTTACATGTAACTTATTTAGCAGCTAGCTAGCTAGCTACTATGTGTTTCCAATGGGTTTTCGGTTAAAGTGTTAGCGGCAAGCTAACAGTAATAGTCGAGAGCTTCAGTTAATACCTACAATATTCTGTTTGACCTCACAGCATTCGTGTAGCATATAAACAACAAACCGAGTCGATTAGACATATAAAAAGTCGTGTAGATAACCTTTATTCACATAAAATATTTCCCAGTAACAGAGTCCCGAGACTCCGCCATCTTGTTTCGATATTTTTGATTACTCCCGCCCCTATGAGTTACGTTACGTTGGGGGGGGGCCAGGAGTGAAGCTCGCCTAGAGCACCAAATGTGCTAGGGCCGCCCCTGTGTGTCACCCACAGTGGCAGGCCGTGATCGTATAGTGGTTAGTACTCTGTGTTGTGGCCGCAGCAACCCCGGTTCGAATCCGGGTCACGGCAGGTTTTGTATATACGAGTTTTGTACTTCAATATAGGAAGCATCTGTGAAGTTTCTCAGTGCAACACTGTCAAACTCTGACTAAAGACAACCACAACATGCTGCTTCTGTGGCTTTGTGTAGCCAACCACTGCTCTCCAGGGGTTCCTGTAGGGTTCTATGGTCTAGTCTAGAGGCCTGGACCAGTGGCGCAATGGATAACGCGTCTGCCTACGGAGCAGAAGATTCCAGGTTCGAGTCCTGGCTGGTTCGGAAGACTACTTTTTATGAGCCCAATACATACTGCGAAATAGCTGCTGCTCTCCGGTCGTTGCTAATATCATCTTTTACTTTACCTCCACATACATAACGTACAACAACAGATATTTGGTCTTTATTTGTCACATCAGTCGACTCGTCCACCTCCACAGCAACAAAGGGGGCCGCATTTATGTCACTCCTAATGTCAGCGAGGAGCACGTCTGCCACTGAGTCGATCAGATCATTTTGTATTCTGTTAGATGTTCCAGAAAATACAGTAGATGTACGTAGATGTCTACCCAACCTCTCGTCTTTCTCAGCTAGCACATCGAGCAACTCAATGTAATTGCCCCTATTGCTTGAGCTAGCGCTCTCATCATTGCCACGAAAAGCAAGCTCTTGCTTTGCAAAGAAGCAGGTCGCATTCATCAGATCCTTCAATACCTCTCGGTTTTCCTTAACCTTTTCGTTGTGGGAGGTTATATTCAGCCTCCTTTGCTCGTCAAGTGCAAGGTCAATCCGTGATTTACCGAAGGTTTTCAGCATAATTTGACACTGGATGTGAGCTGATGACTTTTCATGCTTGGTTAAAGCTGTGGGCAGGTTGTTCAAATCACAGTATCCCATTGAAGTCCAAACTGTCTGACTCGTTGAAAAAAGCAGGCAGGGATGGCAGTACAGCCGCTGACTGTTAGCACAGCCACATTCTAGATCATTCACGTGAAAGAGCAAAACAGCTGATCGTAACGTCATCCATTGCGTCATCCGGAACTTCTGGCAGGCCGGAACTTTCTGTTCATGACAGCCTCCCTCTTGCTAGTAACTCATTTTTTCCATTAAAATTGAGCTTGGAGAAATTTCTCAGTTCTACGGTATGGGGAGATACTGCTGCCGTAATTTTGACTTTGAATTTCGCGGGGATTACGCTTAGCTGGTGTAATGATGTCAGCTGCGCAAATGTCCAGTAATATCTCGATTTTAATTGGTCCATGTTTGATACGTAATGTATATGATTACTGGCATAACATATTTACGTGCAAAGGCACAGCAGAGTTGTGCTTTTCGACGTACATGTTAAAGAATACAGGATCGAAGTGCGCATGCGCAACATGAGTTTTTCGTTGTCGTCCGCAATGAATGGACAGTAAAAGCACTGCTTATTCTACAATTTTGTTGTATTTGATTATGCGTAACTGCTACATTTGCATCGTAACGTCTAAACAATTGGAATAACACACATATTGCGTATATAAATCACAAGAATAATCAGTAAAAATACAAATACGTTTATTAAATACAATTATTTAATAAACATTTTTACGTTTGAATTTTGGCAGGGTAGGCAGTGGCTACCTTGCCTACCCTGACTGCACGTCACTGGTTAAATCACGAAAACATTACATGTAACTTATTTAGCAGCTAGCTAGCTAGCTACTATGTGTTTCCAATGGGTTTTCGGTTAAAGCGTTAGCGGCAAGCTATCAGTAATAGTCGAGAGCTTCAGGGAATACCTACAATATTCTGTTTGACCTCACAGCATTCGTGTAGCATATAAACAACAAACCGAGTCGATTAGACATATAAAAAGTCGTGTAGATAACCTTTATTCACATAAAATATTTCCCAGTAACAGAGTCTCGAGACTCCGCCATCTTGTTTCGATATTTTTGATTACTCCCGCCCCTATGAGTTACGTTGGCTTCCAAATCACACACATGCCGAACTGATTGGTTCTCAACAGGCAGCAAATCGCTCTAATTTGCATAAAGTTAAAGAATGGGCAACTTTCAGCAGGCAGCAAAGACGATTTTTTTCCTCAGTAGGCAGCAAAATCGCTTCCATTCTATCCCAATGAAAGCAGCACGATAACGCGTGCCGTGGACACCCACCGTTACAGGGCAAAATAGCGTTTGAAAGTTGCAATTCCGTTTTCGTGGGGAAAAAAAAAAACATTATTGGGGGGGGCGCGCCAGGAGTGAAGCTCGCCTAGAGCACCAAATGTGTTAGGGCCGCCCCTGTGTGTCACCCACAGTTGCAGGCCGTGATCGTATAGTGGTTAGTACTCTGTGTTGTGGCTGCAGCAACCCCGGTTCGAATCGGGGTCACGGCAGGTTTTGTATATACAAGTTTTGTAATTCAATATAGGAAGCATCTGTGCAGTTTGTCAGTGCAACACTGTCAAACTCTGACTAAAGACATCCACAACATGCTGCTTCTGTGGCTTTGTGTCGTCAACCACTGCTCTCCAGGGGTTCCTGTAGGGTTCTATGGTCTAGTCTAGAGGCCTGGACCAGTGGCGCAATGGATAACGCGTCTGCCTACGGAGCAGAAGATTCCAGGTTCGAGTCCTGGCTGGTTCGGAAGACTACTTTTATTTTTACAAAGTGCTGTGTGAAACTCACTGATACAGCTGTGGAGCTTGTAAAGTCAACTGTCAGAAAGCCATCAGAAAGCCATGGCAGATGTCAGTGCTGTGTATATGGCCTACATGGAATGCACCCACATGTCTATAAATTACTGTCACCACACCAAAGCAAAGGATTAGTATGTTACAGATGCTCATGTTGAGATTTAAAGGTACAGGCCAAGCCATGTTACTGTTGCTTTAATTGTGGGCTGACTAGGTTGTTCAGTTAGTGTAGTTGAATTAAAAAATAAACTAAACAGGAAGATGTCCTGGTTGACACATTTGTTTACCATGGATTTGTACACCTTTTCCTGAAGACTAAATGCAGGAAACCGTCAGAGGGTTTACTCAAATGCCAGACCTTACCATCAAGTTGTCATGTGAAAGCTACTATAATTACTATTTGTGGCCTCTGGGCATTACTGAGCCTTTGGTTGTGTCTATGTAGATGTGCTTCCTTCTGTATCACACGCTGTCTTGAGGGTGTATCTGGCCCTGCACCATAAGCCAAACAAACCAATCTTCGCTTCCAGACAAGCATGTGGGAAAAAAACTCTCGTCTCTCTCTCTCTCTCTCTCTCTCTCTCTCTCTCTCTCTCTATGTGTGTGTGTGTGTGTGTGTGTGTGGCAGTCAGGAAGACCAGTATTTGTCACAGTCATGAGATTTCTCCACCGTTGCTGATAGTATATAAACAAAGGTTTCATTGAGTTCCAGATACTGCTGGACACAGTCCTTATGTTCACACAGCTCTGAAATGAATCTACACACTGAGCCAACAACTGACTATTCACAGCCCACGGCCTTGGGAAGCGTTTAGAAATTGTCTTTGCTACTCTCGCTACACCACTCTTGTTGATCCAAATTTGAATCAGCATGGCATGTTTGTTTTTGCAACCAAATACTTTTACTGCTTCATTTGTTCTCCCCCGGGATCATGTATCCCATGGGTTCATGTCACAAAGGAGTGTTGCCATCAAAAGTAAACAGCACAGCAGTAATGTGAAAATACCAGTTTAGTTCACTCACATAACCGGTAATCATATTCACCATCTCATCGTAGCATCAAAATGAGACGTGAATACCACAGGTCACTCATGTGTGCTAGAGCTAACGCGCGGCCCTGATAATGGCTAAATTATGCCACAGTAAAGGAAAGAAGGTTGATCAATTGCGCACCGACTTTTCAGAGGATATTAATAGTAAGTTAGTTAATTAATAGTTAAATGTTTTAAATATGTAATATATTTGTCATTCTCTTTGGTTTTATACTCCTTACACATCATCAGAGCATTGTAACTTTATCCACAGTAGTCAGAACCTTTGTGTGTGTCTGTGTTGGGGGGCTGTCTTTCTCTACAGTTTGTCACATACAGTATGTCTAGTATTAATGGGTAATTGCTTTGGAGGTTTTATAAAATAGCTTTAAATCTAATTTTCACCTCCCCTGTGCTGCCTGAGCTACTGTACCTCTCCAGCACCTTCCCCCCTGCTGCGTGTGGACACTAACTCACGGAAAATAATCTCTCATCGCCTCACTCTGGCAGAGGGAGCATGATTCATGGCCCCTCTCGCTCTCTCCCTCTCTCTCTCTCTCGCTCTCTCCCTCTCTCTCTTTTCTCGCTCTCTCGCACGATAAACAGAGAGCCATTTCGCCTCGGCCAGGAAAATTCTTCGCTCGGAATCAGCCGTGAGGTCAGAGAGGGCAGTGGCAGCCCTCAGTAGCCTTGAGTGCAGAGCACGGGAGGAGAAGACAGGAGAGGAGAGGAGAGGAAAGGAAAGGAAAGGAGAGAAGAGGACAGGACAGGAAAGGAAAGGAAAGAAAGGAAGAGGACAGGAGAGGAAAGGAAAGGAGAGGAAAGGAGAGAAGAGAAGAGAAGAGGAAAGGAGAGAAGAGAAGAGGACAGGACAGGAAAGGAAAGAAAGTATGAGGAGAGGAAAGGAAAGAAAGGAAGAGGAGAGGAGAGGACAGGAGCTGCCATGAGTTATGGCTCAAATTAGGGATGAAGGAAAGGAAGAGAGAGGCTCAGAAATAAAAGACAGAAAGAGAGAGAGGTAGAGAGAGAGGAGGAGGAGAGAGGGAGGAATCGAGAAAGAGGCGATGAGAGCAGGAGGGGAGACAGAGGGCGAAAAAGTGGAAGAGAGAGAGAGAGAAAAGAGATAGGGAAAGGGTGTGCGGGAGGAAACGATAGGGAAGGAAGCTGTGTGAGGAAATAGCATGCTCATTCTGGCGCTGTTCATTATGCGTGTGAAAGACGGCAGTGGTTTTGTCTTTCATGCCATCTAGTACAGGTTGACTCTGCAGCTGCTGAAAAAGCACAAGCTGGATTACTGTACAGGTTTACATCTGTTGACATTGATTGCATTTGCAGACACTGTTTACATGTTTACATTTTTGCTTTGTCTGCTTTGTAGACTGCTGTGAAACATCCAACAATATGGACAAGATACAGACACACAGACATAAGTTAGTATGCTTGGAGTCTGAGCATAAGCCTGGTGAAGCGCAGTTTTATTTTTAGCATCTGATTGAATACTTTGTGCCGGAGAACCTCAGACACAAAGAGCTTGGGCTCTCGGCTGGTCCTCAAATCTCCTAAACTGGATGCACTGCAGCTAATCTGTGGACTCCCGGCGTTCAGATTTTGAGTGCCATAAGAGGCTCCATGGTGGCTCATAACACCAGACCCCTAATCTGCTCTGGTAAGGGGATGGTAGACATCTTGAACTATCTGACTCTCTCTCTCGCTCTCTCAACTATGGATTCCCTCGATTGCACGCCGCTGTCCCTACATCAGCCTAACGCCTTCAACTGAAGTGTGAGGATGGTTTGACTCCAAGTGTGAAATTCTTGCTGGCACCTTTGCAACGGCAGCGACAAAAGGGGACCATACATGGCAACGTTTTTTTTTTTCATAACACTTTGTTTTTCTCGCCAACGTCCTTTGTAAAGGATCCAAAATTTTTGCATGTAAACCCACAGGACGGCGGGCAGTGAAACATCCACCCCTAATCTCTCTCTCTCTCTGTCTGAGATGCAAGTGAATGCCATTTTATCTTCTGGCGGAGGAGTCTCTGCAGAAGAGCCCCATCTCAAGCATCCATTCATTAGCCAAAGCTGATTAGCACAGACAGCGCGCTAGCCTAATTTCAGAATGTAGGTCAAGCGGGCGGAGAGGAGCAGTCTGATTGCGGATCACCTGCGTGTGTGTGTGTGTGTGTGTGTGGGTGTGGGTGTGTATGTGTCTGTGTCCATCTTCCCCACTGTTGAACTCGTCCTATGCTTGAGTGAATCCTCTCTCATCCCATCTCAGGTGTTTTTTTGATGCTCATCACTGAATCAGGTCTGAGCCCTAGATACAAATCTCAAAACACAAATTCACATCTGCAGACATCTACAGGAAGACAGACAGACACACACACAGACACACACACACACACACGCAATGTGTGCAAGGTGCCATTGTGTGGATCGTGGGTCTGTTTGCTGCCTTTGCAGCCAAACTGATGATAATCCCATTACAGCCACTTTCATCATACCCCACGCATCTAGATTAGATTAGATTAGATTAGATTAGACATCCCTCACAGCCCGCCACTCTCAGATGAGTGAGGGGGGCCATTTCATGTCTGATTAGATGGTGAGGATCCGTGACTATGACACTTTGCAGGTGTCAGTGTTTTTAGGTTAAGCGAACCAGGAGGAGACAAGGGCCTGTGCTGCATTGGAGTTCATCTACTGGTGCTGAGCTCGTACTTTAAGATGGAGTGAATTTAGGGGGAGTATCAAAATGCACATCAGGACGCATATCACATCTCTCCCTCTCTCTTTCTGAGATGTGTGTGTGTGTGTATGCTGAGTATGGAATAACTACACACGCGCACAGTAGAATATCCACAAAAATACCCTTTCTCTGTATACATGCAATATGGAGTATTTCTAAGTATGTACTGTTGCCTTGTAATCTTGAGACTATTCAAGTCTGCAACTGCACTGCACGTCCCATCCCCAAAGTTGTGTTCTGCCAAGCTCCCTACATCACCAGTGACACTGTAATTACACTCTGTAGTCCATCGAGGGCTGATCGGCTTTCCAGTGCGATACGAATATAAACAATGCCCTCATTCACTGCACGAGGTATTTATAATTCCAGACCAGAAACAGAGTATTTCCTCTTTCCTCTTCACAAGCCCTTTCACCTTCTGATCCCCTCCGCACAGTCATCCTTCTCTACTAATTTATATTCCCATTTAATTTCATTTCATCACCAGTGCCGTATTTAATGGCCAATCTAATCCCTACTACGACTCATGGAAATTGTTTAAGGACTGCTCTTAGTAATGACAACAAAAAGAGAGGGCATTTCACTCACTGAAAATGGAAAAGGGATTGGGGAAAAAAAGAGAATGAAAAAAAAAATTCTAACCGAGAAAGGCGGGTCAAATCTTGAGCAGATGGCCGGGGGAAGATTAGATCCAATGGGCAGTGGTGGACGACCATAGTGTCATTGGCGGGAGAGGGAAGAGCAGGAGCAGGAGGGTGGACTCTTTAAAGTGCTGGTTTACTAGCAGAGGCAGCAACACACCAAGGTTCCAGCATGGTGCCTAGAGAGAAAGAGAGAGAGAGAGAGAGAGAGGCCTCTACTCATCTCCCTCACGTGCGAGCACAGCGCTCTCATGCAGTGTGTCATCCGGTGCGAGTGCCAGATGTGTTTTGCGTGCATGTGTTTGTGTGTGGGTGAGTGTGTGTTTGTTTATATGTGTGTGCATGTATGTTTGATTTAGTGCCTGTTTTTGTGGGTGTATGTGTGTGTGATTTAGGTGAATGTGTGTTTTGCATGTATGTGTGTGTGTTTGTTTACAGTTTGTGTGTCAGTGTGTGTCCATGTGTGTATGTTTCTGTGTGTGTGTGTGTGTGTGTGTGTGTGTTTGTTTAGTGTGTGTGTGTATTTGTGTGAGTGAGTGAGCGTGAGAGAGGTTTTGACAGAGGAGACTTATTCACCAGTGGAGCTCACTCCCGCGCTGAGCTCATCTGGGCCCAGCTGCATGGGAACTGC
This sequence comes from Clupea harengus, assembly GCF_900700415.2. Lineage (NCBI taxonomy): Eukaryota > Metazoa > Chordata > Actinopteri > Clupeiformes > Clupeidae > Clupea > Clupea harengus. The sequence goes on along the minus strand of NC_045160.1, from coordinate 12,685,652 downwards.
AGCTCGGCTCTGCACCACCCACCCACAGTTCACTCACGCTACACTTTTCCCACATCTGTGCGTCGGGTCAAATATCACCACCCCCTTCGTGAGCATCTGCTCTAAGGGCTCGTCTTTCAGGAGAGGATGATGCACACTCCCCCTAAACTCTTCACCCGGGTGGTGTTGCTGTGACAGCTGAAATCCTGGCGAAATCCTGCCCAAAAAAACAGACGAGTTTCTGAGAGCCAACAGGGTGAGAGCGAGATCTGTGGATGGTGGATCGATACAAATTCAGTGTGGGAGTGGGACCTAAAAAAATCAGAGCCAAGTCTGAGACAGATGACTGCTTCACGAGGTCAAGAGGGCCTTCACCCACCCACTAATGATCAGGGTCGTCCTCGTGAAACATCCTGTAGCTGCCTGATGCTCCAAGGCAAAGCCTTCCCTTCAGGCATGGGAGGAGAGAAAACACAAACAGTGAACACCCTGCAAAACCACCATCCATCTTCACTGTAGCACGGGGGTGGAGCTGGATTTTTAAACAGCTGATAGAGAGTAGAGTGTGTGTGTGTGTGGTGTATGTGTTGAGAGGTGGGGGTGTGGGTCCGTGTGCATGCCTGCATATGAGTACGAGAAGCAGCCAATGAGAAAAAAGGTAGAGAGTGGCGGTTGCCAGGGTGAGGAGACTCTCTTTCCACTTAGCCTGCGCCCGATTGGCTGAGAGCCACGGCTGAGCAAAACCAACTCTGCCAATTGGAAACAATCAGTGTTTTGTTGCTGAGGCCAGGCCATCCCCACACAAAGATGACATTTATTAGCCCTCAGGTCTCCTAAAGGTGACACCTCTCAGAGAGCACGAATGCTCCTCTCATTTCATTAAGGCCCTTCAATAAGTAATAGACCTTGTGGAACGGCAGGCAGATTTCTCTGATAAGAAGCTCTTTCTGATCCGGTAGCAGCCACAGATCCTCATGATAACTGTCCCATTCTGAACAGGCATCTGACAAAGCCACCAGTTGCTGGATAGGTTTTTAGTTCAACATTTGCAATGCAAGCAATTGAATGCATTGGTAGAAAACGGAAGTAAACATTATTGGGAACTTTGAAATGTTAAAAGGCTGGAATAAATACACATACACAAAATATTTATGTTTATGTGTTTTGTTTATGTATTAGGTGTTATTTGTATATTCTATTTAGTATTATCTTATTACATGTATTATATATTTCTATTAATAATCTATTAATGGTATAAATGACTAATGGATAATTGATAATAGGATCCTGCTGCTAACAAACCCATGGACACTTTAAATGAGTAATGAGTTTGCTTTTCACACACTTCAGTAAGCTTCAGCAGATATCACAGCCTCCTCTCTCGTTCCTAAGCACATGTCAACAGCCCAACAGAGCTCTCTGTGCCGATCGTAACCGTCCCTGGTTAATTAAACATGCATGCATCTGTAGTCTATTAGGTCCTTCATAAATAAAGCTAGTAATGGCTTCTCAAGGGCCTTGAGCAGTCGTCAGTGGTATTAGAAGCAGGTGACAGTAAAACGTTTTGCGTCTTTTACATGCGGACCAAATCAGTGGCAAATTTTGGGGGTTTCTTTGCTTACTTTGAAAGGACATGCAGATTAATTTAAACAGAGTTAAACACGTCAGCGGGACCACAGTCGTGAAGACTGGTGCTATTTGCACTTTATTGAATCTAAGCCACATCATACATCAGACAGTTTCCATTCGTGAGACCCCTGCATGAGGACCTCTTCTGAATTTTCAGTTTTGGGCTGTTTGATGTCCCGTTATGAAGTTTGTTTTTGATCCCCACTTTAGGAACCTATTGTTCCTTGGTCAGCCCTTTGCATTGCATTCTGTGGTGTTGTGGTTAGAGTTCTTTTTACGGATGAAACAAGACGAAGAAGGCTTTTACACAGAAGGCTTTTACACAAGTCTGTGTTTGCTGATACACACAAATGTGTTTGTCGTCGCTCTCAATTGTCTCCCGTTTTTGTCACTTCCTCTTGCTAGGGGAGTGTGAGAGCAAAAGGGCTTTGTCTGAGCTGAAAGCTTTTGTCTCACTGTTAGTCTGAGGAAGAAACAGCTGCAGTCATTTTTAGATTTAGCTGCCTCTGCCTTGTCGTGTCACACGTAACAATCCGTTATAGTTTCAATGCCATAGTTTCATTCATACTGAATCTTTAGGATGACATCAGCAGCACGTCACAGCAGAGGCATGTCCAAAGCATCCGTCGTTTCTGTCAGTCACCCCATATATGGGACTAAGGGCCTCATTTATAAAACGTACTTACGCACAGATTTGATCTTAGAGTGTTCGTGCGATCAAATCCACGTCTAAGTACATATTTATAAAAACCGTCTTAGACGTAGAAAAGGACGTATCTCTACGTCTGGTTCTAGTTCGTGTAAGTACATTTCCTTGTGGCAATACTGGAGTACTGCAGGAATTCGGAACTCTCCGAGCACCGACACGTAGTTTCATCATCATCGCCACCACCACCGTCACCATTAGGGCTAATGGTAAAAGGCCAAATGAATGTTTCGCTCAATAAAATCAATTAAACAATTTGAATAATTCATACATGAATGAAATCCACGTCTAATATGTATTCATTTTAATTCCACACGTGTAAAACATTTTGCTAAAAAGCCTGATAGTGACAGTTTTCAGTAGGAGATATGGCTGCATTGGCGTTGTTAGAGGATGTTATCCCTCTATGTCCGAAATGTATTACATGTCCATACAGTGCCCAGGAACAGCGAAATGTGAAACAGGATTTTCTGCGTAAAACAGGGTTCCCAATGGCTTCTCACCCCGATTGCGCACACTCAGACAGCCTAGGAAGCCCACTTCAAAGCAGCACATGCCCGTGCGTGGCCGGTAGTGGAGCGCAGCATAGGCATGCTGAAGGGAAGGTGGCGATGTTTGGATGCATCGGGAGGGAGACTGCTATATGACCCCGAAAAGGTTTGCCAGATCATCCTAGCCTGTTGTGTGCTACACAACATCTGTCTAAGCCATGGCATAGAGCTAGGAGAAGACGAAATGCGCATGGACCAAGATGACCACCCTCCCATCCCAGCTGGCTGGAACACGCACATCACTGCGCTGAGAAGACGGGAGCTGATTCACCAACTATACCAACAGTATAAGAATAAATGCACACGTGTTAATTTTCTTCAGAATGTTTTATTTAGGCACGTTTGTTCAAAGAACCCTCAATAGCGGACAGAGTTCGGCAACAACCTCACTAACAGACTCATTCAAGTCCCTTTGTGAATGAGAAGAGGAAGCTGGTGATGGCCGACGAGGCCCCGATGCTGGTGCAGCAGGTGCTGCTGCCGCAGATGCGGCTTCTGATGCTGCTTGTGCCGCAGGTGCGGCCGCTGGTGCTTTGGAGACGTATCTTCTACCATGCCACATACTTTGCTTTTGCCATTACACCACCCGACAGGCTTTTGAACAATGTTTTGGCCCGCATCTGCTCTTCCATCAGCAGAACGTCGATTTCAGCCTCACTATAATTCTTCTTTTTACATGTTTCTTTCTTGCTTGCCATTGTCACAGAGAGTTTGTGCATTGAGGATGCGCTCAGTTTGTGCATTGATAATATGCTAATTAGATTAAGTAGGGGCGTTTTGAGGGCGGAGATTCAGCTGCGCACAATTCCACGATCATTTGTGATTTATAAACGCAGGAATGGCGTACACGTGTTTTTTTGGGCGCACGTTCGTTTTCTGTGAATAACACTGAAACACACACCATTTCAGAAAACGTCTGAGATGAAATGTAGGATGGTTTCTACGCAACATTTTATAAATGAGGCCCTAACTCTGATAACACTCATTGCTGTTCACACTGCAAACTCTATTAAGGTCCAGACTTTCTATCCCTAAGACTCTCTGAGTCCTTACAGTCTAAACTGGGCTCTATTGTATCATGCCACAGGTGTAATTACCGTTGTGGCTAATGGGCATTTTTGATTTCTGCTAAATAAATTAGTCGCTAATTTTACCCTGAGCGGAATTGACAGCACGCCTGGAATAATGTCATCCATGTCACTGTTCCCAAACAACAAAAGCACTAATTGTCAGCTGCTTGTGAATGACTGAATCAAATCGACACGCCAAAACAAAAGAGCTTTAATTGAATCACTCTGGTGGGCCGTGACAGCGTTGGGCATCCTCCCACGCTCTAATTACACGTGTTGAGGGGGCCGATGTTGGGGCCGTGACGTTTGGGGTGGGCATGTCAGGACACGCAGAGATACTTCTGATGCAAGTTGGCATCTGTTGGCCTCAACAACGAAATTGCACGTCGCTTGGATTGTTGCGCTTTTGGAAGGATGTGGAGGTTGTTGAGGCATATCATTTAAGCTGAATCTAGTAAAAACCCCATTCATGTTTACATTTGATTTTATGGAAAAAAATAAAAATGGTAAATGCTTGCAGGAGAGATTTATGGAGGTCCGGTGTGTCTTCCCAAGCAATCTCTCACACGGGGTGGGGGCGGCTGTAACTAAAGATTTATGGGTCACGGTGGCACTTCCTCTAAGTCTGAGTAGAGTCTCATGCTGTGGGTTGCTGTCCAGTGTGTGTGGTTTACTTGTGTTTGTGTGTCTGGATGGGTGTCTCTGGGTGTCCGTATATGTTTGAGTGCTTATGTGTGTATTTTGTGGCTGCATGCATGTGTACATGTATTGTGTTTGTCTAAATGTGAGTGTGTGTGTGTGTGTGTGTGTGGGGGCATTTTCTGTGTAAATGTGTGTGTGTGTGTGTGTGTGTGTATGTGTGTGTGTGCATTTTCTGTGTAAATGTGTGTGTGTGTGTGTGTGTGTGTGTGTGTGCATGTTGGTGTGTGTGTGTGTGTGTGTGTGTGTGTGTGTGTGTGTGTGCCTGTTCATTGTATGCACAGTTCCCAGGGAGATGGCTCACATCTGGAGCTGTGGTCGGCAGGCGCCAGTCTTCCCCAGAGCCGGCACCACAGACACACACACAGCTAGAGCTGGCCCGGTGACACCAGTCCAGTCCCCATTCAGCACACACAGGCCGTTCTGCTTTCATAGTCTCCCCATTTAGCAAGTACCAAATGAATGGGGCAATAAAACTAGTATTGTTGATGTCAGTGATACCACACTGATAACTCATCACTCAGACTTTTTGGTACCCACGTGATGGAGACCAAAAAAATCTTTGTGTAAAAGTACTGAAAATAACTTAATCATTGCCATGATTAACACAATAAACAAAAGTATCAGTTGCAGTATTCAGATTCTCTGCTTGAAGAATCGCATGCATGTTAATTATTCACAGCTTTTATAATTTGGTGCAGCTCCACATCTGGGAAAGACTCTGTTCTTCCCTGGTTGGCATTAGCAAGCAGCCATGTGTTCTTCGCAATCATGTTTCCTGCAGACACAAATGTCTGCGGACGTCCCACACCATTGCGTGTCTCTCTGTGACTGACATGCAGATCCCAATGAGTCTCTCACTTCATTTGCAGAGCCATGATTACTGCTAATTTGACTTGCCTCACAAAACTCATATCATCCTCCAAGAAAGCGCTACAATTATCGGCACTAGGTAAAAAAAAAAAGGACAGAAATGTATCCAAATTGTGTTTCTTTCTTCATTCCGCCATGCAGATTTCACATCCATGGCCCATTCTGCGCTCTCGTTAAAAAGGGCTTTTGATGTGATACTCTGCATAATCCATGGCGCCTTTGGAAAGCCGCAGTTGGACAGCCATTGGGCAAGTGTTGACTGCACCATTGTTTGGAGTCGTTTTGAGCAACTGAGACCATTAAAAAGAGGAGGGCAAGTTCTTGACAGCGGAAAGTTTACTCATGACATTACGTTTACTGTGTTCTGTGTATATCTCCTGAGAGCAGTGAATGTAGCCCACGTTGTATGCAGTACACGTGCAATAAAAGAGGGCTCGACAAGCAGGGAGAGGGAGAGGGAGAGAGAGACAAATGAGAGAGATAGAGATAAAGACAGACAGAGACAAACCAAACCAGACTGAGAGGAATACTTTATTTCTGCCCTTCTTTACTCTGTTCTAATATTGCTTCAGTCAACACTGTACCCTATCGGTGTAAGCATCTAGAAACCCCAGGGCAAAGTTACTATGTGTGTGTGTGAGGGTGTGTGTGTGAGTGTGTGCTTGTGTGCTTGTGTGTGTGTCTGTGTGTGCGTGTGTGTGTAAAGGAAGGGACTGCCAGGGGTGCCCTAAACGGATGGGGCACTTGGGACCCCTTTGTCATGGAAGTGTCTCCTAAGCCAGTTCTAAGGTCTTACTCTCTGTGTATACAGTGGGGAAAATAAGTATTTGAACCCCTGCCGATTTCGCAAGTTTGGCCCCTTGCAAAGAAATGTGTGATCTATAATTGTAATGGTAGGTGTATTTTAACAGTGAGAAACAGAATATCAACAAAAAAAATCCAGAAAACTGCATTTTATAACATGTATGACTTTATTTGTATTTGATGCAGAAAATAAGTATTTGAACCCCCAAGCAAACAGCAAGAACTCTGGCTCCCAATGACCAGTTATGTGCCCAAGAAGCACACAAATTACTCATTAGGCCTAACAAGGTACACCTGATCTCAACTGGTGACGTGTATAAAAGAAACCTGTCCAAAGAATCATACTTCACACCTTCAACCTCACCACCATGGGCAAGACCAAAGAGTTGACCAAGGACGTCAGAGATAAGATTGTAGACCTGCACAAGGCTGGAATGGGTTACAAAACCATCGGCAAGCAGCTTGGTGAGAAGCAGACAACTATTGGTGCGATTATTCGTAAATGCAAGCAACACCAAACAACTGTCAATCGCTCTAGGTCTGGGGCTCCATGCAAGATATCCCCTCGTGCGGTATCGGTGATCATCCGAAAGGTGCAGAATAACCCCAGAACTACACAGGGGGAGCTTGTGAATGATCTCAAGGCAGCTGAGACCACAGTCACCAAGAAAACCATTGGCAACACACTACGCCGTAATGGTTTGAAGTACTGCAGCACTCGCAAGGTCCCCCTGCTCAAGGAAGCACGTGTACAGGGCCGTCTGAAGTTTGCCAATGAACACTTGAATGATTCTAAGGAGGATTGGGAGACAGGATGTGGTCAGATGAGACCAAAATCAAGCTCTTTGGCATCAATTCGACTTGCCGCATTTGGAGGGGGAAGAATGCTGAATATGACCCCAAGAACACCATCCCCACCGTCAAGCATGGAGGTGGAAACATTCTGCTTTGGGGCTGTTTCTCTGCCAAGGGTACAGGACGACTCCACTGCATCGAGGGGACTATGGATGAGGCCATGTAACGTGGAATATTGGGCTTGAACCTCATTCCCTCCCATTGAAAACGCAACCTAAATTTGGAGAGGATCTGCAAAGAGGAGTGGACCAAAATCCCTCCTGAGATGTGTGTAAACCTGGTGACCAACTACAAGAAAAGTCTGACGTCTGTGCTTGCCAACCAGGGTTATTCCACCAAGTACTAAGTCATGCTTTGCTAGGGGTTCAAATACTTATTTTCTGCATCAAATGCAAATTAAGTCATAAATGTTATAAAATGCAGTTTTCTGGATTTTTTTGTTGATATTCTGTTTCTCACTGTTAAAATACACCTACTATTACAATTATAGATCACACATTTCTTTGCAAGTGGCCAAACTTGCGAAATCGGCAGGGGTTCAAATACTTATTTTCCCCACTGTATTTGTGCGTGTGCGTGTGAGTGTGAGTGTGTGTGTGCGTGTGCGTGTGAGTTTGTGTGTACTGTATGTGTGTGTGTGTGTAGGAACACTGCCCTGCCATACTACTCAGTGTCAGTTTCCAGCACATGGAGTGCATTATCCTCACAATCACATATGCTGGAATACACCCAGCCAGACAGCCCTGCAGTCAAGCATATGTATGTGTGTGTGTGTGTGTGGGTGTGTATTTGTGTGTGTGCAAGTGTGTGTGTGTGTGCATGTGTGGGGGGTTGGGGTTTCCCCTCTCGGTTTTGTGTCCAAACTGTTTGTAAATTGAATAGGTTGTGCTACATGACAGGGCAAAGGTTTACTGGTGACAAACAGAGCTGTGTTGTCAATTAACATGTAAGAGGGCACTGGAATGCTGACCCCGACCAGCGAGCTTCCCTCTGTGTGTTTGTTTGGTGGGATGCTTGTGTTGTGACACGGTGTTTCTTTCTCTCCTTCTCTTTTTTACAGGAAAGAAGTTCACACACAAGGATAGTGTTACAGTCTCACATTACAATAACAAAACCTACTCCTGCTTCCCTGTTGGGGTGGGAGATACACTTCAAACCTTTCCTCATTCAAATTCTTCCCAGCCAATGACAAAACAGGACTCCACACTGTTCTACAGGCCTGGGATTGGTTCATTTGCTTATAGTCCATGCAGCTGAAGCAGCAAGACCTGACTGAACAGGAAGTTCTCCGAACCGGTTACTCCGCACCTAGCCTGGAGTCACATTACAGCGAAAACTCAAACAGAAAGCCCTATTTAAATAAAACTCGCCCTTTAGGGTTGCCACCTTTGATAGGCAGAACAAAAAACGTATTTTTAGCAGAATACTTAAAATGGAGAAATAACACAGGCCAGCCGATCAAAAACGCTTTGCTATGGGAAACAGTTTTCCTTGAGAAGACTTAAATGTAGGGATGTGAACTGCATTCATCTCAAGCCCAATTCTTCTCTGCTGACACAATGTTCTTGTTTCTTTCCCAGACAAAGCATGACGACAGAACTTACAGTGTAACTAATGACACACCCTCTGCCGGTTAAAGGATAACTGCACTGGTGAAAGGCACACTGTGGAGGTTTGAGAAGCCATGTTGTCTCCATCACCTGGATTGGTACACATGGGCTAATCCATCAGTGCCATGGCTGGGGTTAAATATTAAATGCAGTGAAACCTGCTTTAATATACAATGCCCTCACTCCCTCTTATGTGAGTCCCTTCTGAGCTGCATGTGCCTCTCACTTGGTTTCCCTCTCTCTCTGCCTCTGTCTCCCCCCCCCCCCCCCCCCCCCCCCCCATTGCTCTTTTCCCTGTTTCACTGTAGCGCACACAAACATGGATTGGATGGTTGCGCTGTTAAACTAATGCGACAAGTGAAGTGGCCTCCTCCATCAATTATGCACCAGGAGAATTGGAGGAGAGTAACAGAAGTTTTGGTCATGCAGTCATACTTGTTCCTTGTGTGCTGAATGTGTGTGTGTGTGTGTGTGTGTGTTTGTTTGTGTCCTTGTGTGCTGAATGTGTGTGTGTGTGTGTGTGTCCTTGTGTGCTGAATGTGTGTGTGTGTGTTTGTGTCCCTATGTGCTGAATGTGTGTGTGTGTGTCTCGTCCTTGTGTGCTGAATGTGTGTGTGTGTGTCCTTGTGTGCACGTGTGTGTGTGTCCTTGTGTGGGTGAGAGAGAAAGGAAGACAGAGACATAAGGCGGGTGGGAACCGAGGTTATAATGACTTCTACTCGGGTTTTGTGGCCTAACAGTACTGTACGTGTCAGTTTACATGTAGTTACCATTGAGCAGGTGAGAGTGAACCTCTGTGAGAGCTGCACACAATAAAGGCCATTAAGATTATGAACCCACTGACAGCTGTTCTCAATAGCATGACAAAGCCACTTCAAAGCACAGGTCAGGGACAGGTAAAGTAGTGTGACCTAATAGTAAGAAGAAGGGATATGGATAAGGATAGAATCTGCACATGTACAAACACACACACACACATGGACACACATATGCACACATGCACACACGATGACATAGACAACTACACGCATAAAACACACGCCCACAAACAATGACATAAACAACTACACCCACAACACACACACACAATGAAATAGACAACTACACACACACACACACACACAGATCACATAGATTAGTCCACATACACACACAGACACACAAGCACACACACACACATACACAATTATACCATTGGCCCACTCCTGGCAACCAGTGTCCTCCTCTTTCCCCCTGCAGGGGAATAATGGACCTGATGCTCGGAGAGAGGGGCTGTGTGTGAGTGTATACTTTTCACCTGTGACACAGCAGTGTGAGTTTCAGTTGGCCTTTTACACCATCATACCTCCTCTCTATCCCTTTCTCTAACCTCCCACCTGCATATAAAGACATCCAGACTCTCTCTCTTTCTCTCGCACACACACACACACACACACACACACAGAAATACATACCGACAGAGACAGACACATACACACACCCACTGCCCACAACAGGGGCCTACACACAACCTGGCAGACATGCAGCTGTAATAACTGGGTGAGTGAGGGGATAATAGTGTGTTTAAGTTCATCCTGATGGAGCCCTGATAATGACACACACACAGACACACACACACACACACACACAGACACACCTGTCTGCAGAGGCTACCAGGCCACACAGTCTCCACACTTATCCCCTCACCCCCACAGAACTATGTCTCTTCAGAAATAATGGAGCGAATCATTTCATCTTCCTTTCTCATGTTTCAGGCTCATTTCCACCCAGAGGTTCTTGTATTTCAGCTATCAGTGCGATGCTGCCGCTGCTCCGCAAAAGGACCGTGGAATGTTTATTGCTTGAAAAGTGAAAAACGAGACCAGATTATACGGTCATCTACCTCCTTGGTGAGATTAAGTTGTTGATAGCGTGTTGCAACGGGGAGAGTTTCTCTTTCTTCACCTTTCTCTGGTTATCTAAGAGGTGTACCTTTTCCCCTTGCAGTGGAAAGACTTACCTCATTCTCTCTCTCTCTCTAAGGGCCTCTTGGCACATACATTCTGTTTTAATATGTGGATATATCAGAGGGCTCACTCACGTGAGTTAGTTATGACAAGCTAGTGTTGGATCTCTGGAGCACAATAAACACAGAGCCTTGCCAGTGTGAGTGCAGTGTTATTTTATCCTCATCATTTGGCAGTTGGCAGCTACCTCCACGGTAAGCGACACCACTGAGGGTTGTAACTCCAGTTTCATCTTACCTCATGGTAAGACACAGCTAAAGTTTACAGGCCCACATTGACCTTCAGCACCTCCCCTTAACCTCGTAACAATGTACTGGGGACGAGAGAGTGGTCTCTCCTGCCAGGCAACAACAGTCCAATTAAAAGACCAGCTATTTTTTTTCTTCCAGTTTTTTTGGCCGTTGATGTTGTGATTCATGGCCTTGCCTTTTTATGAGCTGCTGCAGCCAATAAGGAGATGAATAAATAAATCAAAATGCTAACAGAAAAATGCTAGAGCCCCAAGAACTGCAATTTAACTAAGTCAATTGTTCGCTAAGTCTTGTTTTACTTTGTCTTGAGTATATTCCTGTCAGTCATCTCTCTTCTCTTTTAACTTTGATAGATTTGTAGGGTTGTATTTTAGGAGTAGAGATGTTAGCTGACTCAACAGTGAGGTTTTGGTTATGTACAATGTCACTGTCTTGAAAGGTTGAAAGACATCGAAAGCCATATTTCACTAAAAAGATTCTCCACTGCTCTGACAATCTCCGAGCATTTAAACTCTTCATGCAACTCGTGCTAAGTGTAATTAATTTAAAAGCATTGATACACACTTTGCCAAAGCTGCTGCAAAAGGTTTCCAACAGAAAGCATACAAGGCTAATCTGCATGGCCTTCTTGGCCAAATAAGTAAGTAAGCTATACACTGCCTTTACTATGTAAATCATTAAAAACAACACAACAAACAACACGCAAGCAAATAAAACCTCATATTGCCAGAAACGCAAGGGAATTTAAAAAGAGCATTTCCACTAGTAGCAAATTCCTGCGTGTTCTACTCTCTCTCTCTCTCGCCTTCTCGCTGCTTTCCGATTTGATAAAATAATATTCCTAAGTGTTCACAGACACAGCGATCAATGGGAAGCTGGCTGCGTCTGCGTGTGTGGCTGCCGATGGCTTGCTGGCGGGTTTGGCTGGATTACCAGGATTAGTGGAATCAAACTCATGACGGAGAGTGGCGGGGCTGTTTATACGAATGAAAGCTGATCCAAATCGGATGAATTTTAATTGCGACTGCATGGATAAATAGATCATCATGCAAACTGGCTCCAAGAGCAAGCAGGATTTATGTAATTATAAAGTCTGCTTCCATTTTCATAATTGAATATTGTTTTGAGAAGGATAACAGTGTTGCTGTTTTAATAATATATGAATATGGATATGTTTTTCAGAAATGCATCCAAAACTTTTGCATTATGCCCTAGTATTTTGAACATGTAACGCCCGCCCCCTCCCCCTCCTGTGTCCTCCTTTTTGCCTGTTTTTGCCTAACGACTGCTGTGCAACGGTTTGTGCTCTGATGCATCAAACATGCTGGACAAAAGTGATTTTCATACCTACTTTACCTTCAAGGGCTCTACCCATCTGGCCTGATGGTGAGGGTGGGTGCTTTTTCCTAAAGGTGTAGTTAAGTGTGTGTGTGTGTGTGTGTTGAGGGTGGTGAATGCAAGTTGGTTGACGCTAACTGTGCTATATCAGTCACCTCAGTGCTGTTCACCCATATCTGTAGAGGCAGATCAGATTAGCATATTTATTGATTGGCAAAAACAGGATCATATGACATGGCGGGAAGGTCAACCTGACGACTGCTTCAGTTACTCGTGGATGCAGATAAAGAAGCCTTGACCTTCTCCTTCTCGTCCAACTGATCCAATATCATTCTCTCCTCAATTTCTCTTCAATCGGACTTTCCGACCATGGTACTATCACAGCAGATGCTGAGGATGAAAGAAGGTGACATCAAATTTAGAGTGTAGAATTCGATCCAAAGAATTTCTCATCGATGGATAGAGGTAAAAGTAGATTAATTTAGTGAGGATTATCGGAAGGTTCTTCCGATACTGAACTGCATTCACTGAAGCTCAATACACAAGAGAAGGCCAGAGATGTGAATATGTGCACACAGCTGCCTCTGGCACAGTGTACTTCACATTGACATACCTGCAGACATCCCCCTCCTCTCCCTCAGCGCTCTCTTCATCATCTCTTCTCATGATCACCCCATCGAGCCGTGTGTCAGACCGCTCTGAGCAATCACTCGGCGGGACCGCGGCGACCTTGAATGCTCGTAAATCCCGATCCTCTGGGGAACCTGCCTGCAGAGAGAGAGAGACGAGAGAGAGGATGGGCTCAGGTCGAGGGGTCGTAACCCCAAGGCAGCTCGTCTCTGCGATGACAGGGAGATGATGAAGACAGAGGTAAAGGAAGGAGGGGAGTTCTGACTGAATCACTCCACAGATCCCCTCCCCCCATCTCCTACTCCTCCCACTACACACCTCCTGCCATCCCCTCCCCCCATCTCCTACTCCTCCCACTACACACCTCCTGCCATCCCCTCCTCCTACTCTAACTTTACCACCCCCCTCACAGCTGTCTCAGCTGGCACTGTGTCGGTACTTCTGGCAAATGACACTGCTAACGGGGCAAACGCACGTTACGTTTAACAGAGCCTTTCACAGCCCCTATGTCATGACCTCTCCCATAACCAAGTGCCAAAGATCCCGATCAATATGGGTTTAGGAGGTTAGTATACCCTTAGGAGATGGGGCCAAGGCTGACTATGTGCCTTAATGAACATAAGGAACACCAACCTTGACCTGCCTTTATGGCCACAGCCACAAACTAGGTCCAGGCTCTGACCTCTTCATATGAGCTGGCCTGTGTGCACCACCCACTGAGCGGACCTGGTAGACAGACCTTGTTTGAGCAGGGGGGGTAACAAATCTAGGAGGGAGGCAGGAGAGCCGAAGAACAGCAACAGGAGGTGTCTTCTCTCTCTCTCTCTCTCTCTCTCTCTCTCTCTCTCTCTGTGTGTGTGTGTGTTTGTGTGTCCCTGAAACTCAATGTTTTACTCTTTGAGAGCACCACTCTGCATGTGTGTGTGTGTGTGTGTCTTTGTGTATGTATGTGTGTGTGTCTTTGTGTATGTGTGTGTCTGTTGTATTATGTGTATTAGTGGTTATCTTATTGCGCACACACTGAGGCATTTGTAATCCGACACACACTGCCTCCCGTCAGCAGTGGGCAGATTGACCCGTGGGCCTGCAGATAGATGGATGGAGTGCTCCATCAACGCCCAGCTCCCCTCTGCCCCTCCAGCCTGCAGGCGCCGACCTCTCACCCCACACAGGCCACCCTTCCTGGAGAGGCCCTCCTGTGTGTGTGTGTGTGTGTGTGGGGCGGGGGGGTTTGGGGGGGGGGGTGTGAGCGGGCTGCTGATGACACACTTCTGCTGGAGCGAGGCAGAAAGACACACATGGAGGCTGGGAAGCCACGACCATGGAGAAGACATCTGTCTACACATGAGGAACCCCACAGGAAGTGTCTGAGATCTTAATCAGTCCACACGATGACGATGAAGGTGTGTTTGAGACAAGTGTGAAATGTGAGAATGGGAACATATGTTGTCTCACACAAACCCAATAGATATCATCTCCACTTGGTTGAAGTCCAACATGCTAGCTTTTACACGGTCATAATCTCATTCTCAAATATCATCACCAACTATAACATCGTTATGCACACAAGTAGCACCGCATTATAAGTGCGTACTATGAACTCCACACTGGATTTACATAACAGCTACTGGTGCACTTTTACTCCATGGGGTCCATGTTGATGAAAGAGCCGTGTCCTGTGCAGACGTGGAACATCTGTCAGGTGGGAATTAGGCCGGTCGGATGTCAACAGGAGCAGCCACAGGGGACCCTCCTCAGGGCCCCGTGGGTCCCGGCTCTCCGGGAAGAATAAATCCCACCAGATGAAGGTTAATGGGGCTGTAGTCTCCCCTCTAATCTGCAGGTGAAATATTGAATGTGGCTCTAAACTCAGAGAGGATGACGCCGCATAGACACTAATCCCATCTGTGCAATGCGTGCACGTGTGTGTGTGTGTGTGTGTTGTATGTGTCTGCATGTGTGCAATGATGTTCCACTAATCTTGATTCAACTCTAAGTCATGATGACACATCCACTATCCTAAGCAGGTGTGTTGCTCTGCTAGACCGGTCAGTTGAACAGGGCACCAGGTCACTGTGGGTTTAGCTTTGATCAACTGTTTGTGTGTATACTGCATTAATCCAAACACACTCAATGTAATCCTGGTTGTCAGTGTCTGACGCAACAAGCATCTGACAAGCAGTCATTTCAGACTCTCCACGAGATAAGATATTTGTCTTTTAGTTTCATGGCTTCAGAGAGCCATGCTAATGCAACTTGTAAAGTAGCAATATGTAGTCCCGAAACCAAGCGTTTGCAATTGGTACAGCATTCCAAATTCAAAATATTGGGGAGGGTTGTCTCCCCGCTCCCCCTCCTCCGCAGACTCAAAGCTCATGTGGGTTGCCAGGTTGAGGACACTGAACCTACACGAACAAGTGCAAGACGAGCTCAACATTACATTTTGACAATGGCAAGTGACGAGTCCTACCCTATAAGTAGTCCAGCTAATGTATACGTTTCCAATGTTTCCATTGTTTGCAAATTATGAACCAGCTCGTATGGATTTTTATACTCTGTCAGTGTTAGCTAGATGCATGGCTGGCTATGTATATTAGCCAAAGCTAAGCCTGTTATCCCAAAAACAAGCCCACTGCTCTGAAAATAGGCTACACACTTGGGTCAGAGTTAATTCTTTCCAGGCTCCGATAAAAATAAAATATTGCTCAATTTAACAGATAACGTACAAAACATTTCACATCTATTTCAGAGTAGTAGCATCCTGTCCTTCTTTGTTCCAGCCTGATGCAGATCTCAGTTATGACGTGCCCCCACCATTGTCAAGTGAAGCCAGTGGGGGCTGGTTAGGTGCCGCTGATACGAGAGGCAGAAGGCAAAGAGAATGAGCTAGAGAGAGGAGCAGAGAAAGCTGGAGGAGAAAAGAGTGCAGGTCCTAGAAGTAGAGGACAAATTAGCAGAGGATCTAGAGGAAGAGCAACAGAGAGAAGAGAGAGTGCAGGTCCTACAAACCTGTCAAGTTAACATGACTGAAACCCATGAGGTCAGTGATTGAAATCCGTGGACATCCTTGAGCCATCCCTACCAGCCATAGGCGGAGATCCCGGGGGGGACGTGTCCCCCCCCTACCATAAAGTTGTCCCCCCCAACAATCATTGAAAACTAAAAAAAAATATTTTTTTTTGATTTTTAAATAAAAATACGACGACACAAGCGGTGCTAATTATAGACGTAAAAAAAAATGTGTTTTTAAGTGTTGAAAAATCATGTTCCCCCTATTCCTCAAAGTGGTTTGGTTCACATGCTGTTTCCAACGGGCAGGGCTACCGGCAGCTCCGTGTTTCAGTTAATCAGCCCAGTAGCCTACACGGTCAGATTGTCAGACTGTTTCCTCCTCTGTCCCCTGTCGCTGCCGCTATGATACACGATATGTAAAGAGATTTATCTCATTCTCGAACGCAGTAAGAACATGTAAAGAAGACGTTTTTTTCTAAACTCCATTTACGAAGTTCCAATCGATATGCATAAGCTTATTCATGGATTGGCATGACAACGTGAACGTTTGCCGATAACACACGCATGCCGGTAATTAACACAGTTAAGATAGCTAGCTAAGTCTAGGACAATGTCCTGTCAGGGCAGGTTCATGCTAGTTAATAAACGTAGGTCTACATCTCAGTGCCTCTCCAGATTTGTTAAATTATCTGAAGTTAAATTAATGTCGTCTTTTTCTGCGGTCCATGAACTATGCTGGTATAGTAATATGGAGTGACAGTGGTGTAGGAGGTAGAGAAGTTGTATTGTAATCAAAAGGTTAAAAGTTCGATTCCCTCTTGAGCTGTTTTATAACTTATTTTGAGCATCAAGTTCTCTTGAACTTTGGACATTATTTGTCTGTGAATAGATATTTCGTGTTAGTACATTTAATGCTGTTTAGATCATTCTAAAATGACTTCGAATTTCTGTTTGTAAATGTGATAAGAGAATTCGGTATTTAGCAGTTTATGCTAGCTCTCGTGAAAGCAATTTTTTCATGTCCCCCCCCCCCCGGAATTACACTCTGAAATTTGACAATGTATTGTCCCCCCCTACAATGAAATGGGATCTCCGCCCCTGCTACCAGCCACACATACATACAAAAGACAACACGTGAAAGCATGTTGTGACATTTTTCAGGGAATTCATCAACAGGTCTGGATCGCCTCGAGATTGACTAGTTGTTGACTAGTAGCCTAAAACTGCTACACAGACATAGTGAGCCGCACAGTGCAAACATGGCAGTCTCTCACTGCACACATGTGAGACATGAGAAATGTTGATCTGTGAGTCTCACGGATAAAACAAGACTTGACAGGTGTGGACTTGGTCCGAGACACAGAGTACAGACAGGAAGAGCCGGAGGAAGAAGGACAGAGAGAGGAGAGAGGGTTTACGCTGGCGAAATTTGACCACATCCATTGATTGTCACAAAATTGAACAAACTCTTCTAAAATGGGTATATGGTTTCTATTCTATAAGACAGATGGATAACTAGAAGTTAGGGATGGATATGTTTCTCTATTTGGACATCAGTATTTGCTCAACGTATAGAGTAATCGCACATGCAGCTTCTGTCATAGACTATATTTCTGTCACACTGACACTGGTGGTTGCAGAGGAAGGAATCAGTCGCTCCTCTGGAGTACATTAGCGTGTGTTCGCATAACTGCATTAGCCAGCTCTACTTGGGGTCACTTCACCGGCTGTGTGTCTCAAATACTTGCTGCCTTGATAACCCAGCTGCACACGTAACACAGGTTATGAATGTAAATACTGGAATGTTGAAATGACTTAAAATGCCCATCCCTACTAGTAGCTGTGATAAATTAGTTAAGGTTAGCTAGCCTTAGCTGAAGTTCAATGTTTAAATGTTCAGGAGAATATACTGGCTGTGATGTTGTTGTCGTATTTCAGTTTAGCATGTTTCCTTAATCTCTGATGACATATCATGGTCATTTTATAACTTCTTACAGTTGATTCATTACATTTTGGTCCTTTAAATATTTGAATGAGGAGGAACATATGGCTTGGCAGTGTGAAAAGCCATTTGACCACATCTTAGCAAGCCTGGGCCATACACTCTGCCCCAAGGCACTCAGTATGCTTGAGAGCCTTGATTAAATGTATTAATTATGGAGCTTCCATCCTGAATTCATCCTCATGCTCCTCGGGCTCTGTGCATCAATGAATTTCAGAGCTAGCTCAGGCTACATGCTATACGTGCTGATTACTGTAATATAAGGTGACCAGATTTCTGAGACAAAATCCGGGGACATTTTCAGTTCAGACACGTTAACACCTCCAAAACATGTCATGTTTTTGTCTTTATAATCGAAAAACGGGGACACTGACTGAGCCCTTATTCATAAAAGCAGTTGATCTTACCCTTGTTCTTGTAAATCGCAAGGGGAATATCAAACAAAGAGTTTTCTTCTTAAAACTAATCACAAAGTGGCTGAAATGAAGAGTAGTAAAGGTAACAACCTTTTGCCAGATAATAAGAACCAATATCAGTGATAAAAACTTAGTTGACGTCATGCACAAGCTTCCTTGCAGTAGGCCTAACCTCTGTGTTTGGCTGATAAGTGGGCACGGATGGGTGACAGGTGTAGGTTTTTCCAGCATAGAAAATGTTAAGGCCATTGAGGCAACTGAATGCATTGTATTCCTATATTGTGTGTGAAAATCAGCTGGAACTATGAACATACAGATCAGGCCCATAGACTCCAGGATCTTTGGAATTGTTTTTAGGTATTACTATACCAAAAGTGATTTAAGAAACAAACAAACAAAAAGATTCAAAATACAATTTCAGTAAAAACTGTAATCCAAGCAATGTCAAGGTGAGGGGGGGAGATCTGAATAATCTAAAAAATAACAAGTTCTGTGACACACTACCAGTTGACATATTTGTTGAATATGTGAAGTTAAGGTGGGAAAAAGACATTTCATTAGTGTCTTTTAAGAGACCACCACAAGAACACATGTTTTTTTTGTGTTTGTTTTTAAGTAATGTAGGCCTACCATTATTCTAGGCTACCTGTAATTGTCTATCTATGTAGCATAACACATGACTCATTTAAAGATTTTAGCACATTGAAACCCACTGCTTAAAATTGAACTGGTGAGACTGCTTCCACAGAACTATCAAAGTTCAAAGTACTTTATTGTCATTGTCACACAAACAAGCGGGAAGCGCAACTGGATGTACGGAAAGCGAGTTCAAGGAGTATTTTCTTGCTTTCAAGTGGTTTAATTTATTGACAAGTTGCCAACTACCTCTCAATAGTAACCCAGACTAATGAACCTGAAGTGTCATAGTACTGTAGTTAGTATCACTGCTCATGTTAAAAAGTTAACAAAGTCAGTTAGCAAGTAGAGCTGTGGCTGACACCTGACCGACAGATAGCTGCTGCTTAACACTCACATTGTTGAAAATTGTAGATCATAGGCTACATACATACATATAATCCAGGGCTCTCAAGTTTTGAAGACAGGCAAGAGTGACATATCCCACCCTGGCCACGCCCCCGCCCGCCCCCATTCCACCCGCCTCGCCCCTGCCGTATGCCCACAGACCAGCCCAACCCCCACCCCCCATATTATTAGTGTTTTGTTGTTGTTAATAATAATTGCTCAGACCTGCAGAAAAGATTTGACACATGGCACTGACAATTCAACCAATTACAAAGTATTTATTCAATTTGGGAGAGAGAGAGAGAGAGAATTATGACTTGTGTTGTTTATTGTAGGTGTTTGTTGCCTTTTTGGACTCTTTTATCATTTTTGGTGTTGGTTCCCATTATATATGCCATAGTCATAGAATAGGATGTATTAATTAGGAAAAATGGTATTTATGAACATTGTAGTCAACCTTATTCATTTAAATGTACCTTGACCTCTTGCACACTCATCTCTGCAGTCACTGGCAAGTAAAAGTTTTTGACTGTGCTGGTTGACTTCAGTGCCTGCTGTTTGGCCTGATGCCCTTACTGCCTATGTGCCTTGTCACATCCCGCACACATGGATGGGCACAGGAGTTCTCTTGGCGGCAGATAGAGCACCAGTAATAAGAGCTGGTGCTTCCTACAGTAATAAATGGCCATTTAGAGGTCCATTCACTATTAAAAGAGGTCTTGTATGTGGCTGCTCCTGGGACTTTTCTCCCTTTTGTTCTAGCCATCTCCTCCACTGTTTCTTCCACCATCTCTTCCACCGTCTCCTCCTCCTCCACCTGCACTGTCTCTTCCTCCTCCACCTGTACTGTCTCTTCCTCTTCCACCTGTAGCCTACTCTCTTCCTCTTCCACCATCTCCTCCTCTAATGTGTTTTTAGTACCTTCTCTGGGCCTAATCTGGCCTTTTTAGGGGCCTTTCGTCTTTAGGCGAAGGACAGGATGCTTATTTGTTTTTTTACCTGACATCTTTGAAAGACAGATGCAATGATTAATGCATCCATGGCCAGGATATTTATAACATGCTAGTATGCCTAATGAGCTCGCGATTCACAACTTCACCAGGCGTGAAGAAGCCTCGGAAACTGAATAGAATGTTCAAGCAAACACATTTACAAAAAATAATGCCCATAACATTATTGAATATTAAGGGCTGCCTAATATTCGTTCGAATTATAGGCTATATATATTTTTAATAGGCCTACTCGAATGTATTATAGCCTATTAACGAAGTTCGGAGTCAAAGCTATAGTGAAAAGGCAGGCTGTAAAACTGTGTTGGCTACAAACACTCATTAAAAACTGATGCTAATTATCTAGGAAATATTCTCTAACTGCAGTCAAGTTGTCATTGCTTGTGTCAAACCATTGTGAATTTGTTGTAACAATAAAACAGGAGACGATGCTCGGAGCTCCAGTGGTTTTCTCAGGTGAACGAAATTTTCGGAAGATCAGTCGCCCGCAATTCCAGGATGCTTTATTTTCATTGGTTGCTGGATTAAATCTTACCCAGATACAAGAGATACGTTTTTTCTGATTGGCTATTGTATAGCCCATTTTTTTTTTATTGGCTGATAAGTGGCACCTCACGGCAAAACTCGGGGAGACGTGCTTGATTCCTCCATGGTGAGGGCAGCGCGCCCAGGTCATGTTTGCGCGCTGCGTCACATTAAATAGCCTAGAGTTTTTTTTCAGCGTGAGAAATACAATGTGTGGCGGGAGTGTGTGACTAAAGACCGAAATGAGTGACTGTCACGCTCAATGCGTGACACTTGAGAGCCCTGTATAATCGCCTATCCCAATGCTATCCTGTCTTTTACTCGATTTGCCAGAGCTAGCTGGCTGAATGAATGAATGGACATCTCTCTGAATAATAAAAGTAGAAGCTAAGGGCAAAGATTCTACCGCGCTGCATATTCCACCAATCAAAATACTACAAAGACGAACATTCTAGAACATCTTTGAGCTCTGAGCTAGAGCTTGTCCCACTGGCTGCTGGCTGGCTTGCTTGAGCCCGTGGCGTGTAGGCTACGTAACTAAACGTTTGGTCATTGTTTTCTTTCTTTCTGTTGTTGGTCACAGTGAAAACCGGGGACATTTCCGGGGACAGCTCCAGCCGGGGACAGGCCACCAAAAAACGGGGACTGTCCCCTGAAACCGGGGACGTCTGGTCACCTTACTGTAATAGACAGGGAGCAGAGCCAGCTCGGGCTACATGCTATACGTGCTGATGACTGTAATAGACAGGGAGCAGAGCTAGCTCTGGCTACATGCTATACGTGCTGATTACTGTAATAGACAGGGAGCAGAGCTAGCTCGGGCTACATGCTATACGTGCTGATGACTGTAATAGACAGGGAGCAGAGCTAGCTCAGGCTACATGCTATACGTGCTGATGACTGTAATAGACAGGGAGCAGAGCTAGCTCAGGCTACATGCTATACGTGCTGATGACTGTAATAGACAGGGAGCAGAGCTAGCTCGGGCTACATGCTATATGTGCTGATTACTGTAATAGACAGGGAGCAGAGCTAGCTCAGGCTACATGCTATACGTGCTGATGACTGTAATAGACAGGGAGCAGAGCTAGCTCAGGCCCTGATGGCATCCCTGGACGGGTGCTCAGGGCCTGTGCTGGGCAGCTGACTGAGGTCTTGACTGACTTATTCAACCTGTCACTGGCCCAAGCAGCTGTCCCCACGTGCTTCAAGACCACCTCCATCGTGCCGGTGCCAAAGCACTCCAAAGCAGCGAGCCTTAATGACTTTCGCCCAGTTGCACTCACTTCAACCATCATGAAGTGCTTCGAGAGGCTGGTCCTGGCTCATCTTAAAACATGCCTACCACCCACACTGGACCCCCTCCAATTCGCCTACCGCCAGAACAGGAGCACGGAGGATGCCATCTCCACGGCACTACACTCCGCCCTTTCCCATCTGGACAACAGTAACACATATGCGAGACTGTTGTTCATAGACTTCAGCTCTGCATTTAACACCATAATCCCCTCCAAACTGATCACTAAACTCAGTGATCTAGGCATCAACACCTCCCTCAGAAACTGGATTCTGGACTTCCTAACCAACAGACCCCAGTCTGTCAGGTTAGACAACAACACCTCCTCAACCCTCATCCTGAACACTGGTGTCCCACAGGGCTGCGTGCTGAGCCCTCTCCTCTACTCCCTCTTCACCCACGACTGCACAGCTGTACATGGTTCTAATACCATTGTAAAGTTTGCAGACGACACAACAGTGATTGGCCTCATCAGCAACAACGATGAGTCGGCCTACAGGGAGGAGGTTCAGCACCTGGCAGAGTGGTGTGCCAATAACAACTTGGCACTCAACACCAAGAAGACCAAGGAGCTAATTGTGGACTTCAGGAGGACCAAAGGTGGCGCACACACCCCGATCTGTATCAACGGGACGGAGGTGGAGCGTGTCGCCAGTTTTAAATTCCTGGGTGTCCACATCTCCGAGGACCTCTCTTGGACCCTCAACACCTCAACCATAGTCAAGAAGGCTCACCAGCGTCTCTTCTTCCTGAGGAGATTGAAGAAGGCCCATCTGTCTCCTCAGATTCTGGTGAACTTCTACCGCTGCACCATTGAGAGCATCCTCACCAACTGTATCTCAGTCTGGTTTGGCAGCTGCTCTGTTGCGGACCGCAAAACACTCCAGAGGGTAGTGAAAACTGCCCAACGCATCACTGGCTCCCCACTCCCCACCATCGATGCTGTCCAGCGCAAGAGATGTCTGCGGAAGGTGCGCAGCATCGAGAAGGACAGCTCCCATCCCAACCACAGACTGTTTGCCCTCCTCCCCTCAGGGAGGCGCTACAGGGCCCTCCGTTCCCGGACCAGCAGGCTCAGGAACAGCTTCTTCCCTGCGGCTGTCACCCTGTTGAACTCTGCACCACAGTGATAGTTCCCCCTGGCTACCCCCTCACACTGCTTCCTGTATTCCCCTCTCTACCCTGGCTTGACTGCCACACACCTACCTCCAGCCACTGAACATTTGCACTAAATTGTTCATTGTATATATCTATTTTTGTTAAATTGTTGTCATCCATATTCATCGTACTTATATCTTATCATGTGTCCTACCTCATTTATAACTTTATAACCTCTACTGCCACCTTCACCTGTACTTCACCTGCACTTTACATATATCTATATCACATCTGCACTAATCACCTTTATTGCTGCTCATGTTCTTACTGCTCATACCACTTATATCTTATGTCATACTGTATATACCATATTTATCTATATTTATATTACCATTTGCACATACTCTGCACTCTTCTACTTTGCACTTCTGGTTAGATGCTAACTGCATTTCGTTGCCTCAGTACCTGTACTCTGTGCAATGACAATAAAGTTGAATCTAATCTAATCTAATGCTATACGTGCAGATGACTGTAATAGACAGGGAGCAGAGCTAGCTTGGGCTACATGCTATACGTGCTGATGACTGTAATAGACAGGGAGCAGAGCTAGCTCTGGCTACATGCTATACGTGCTGATGACTGTAATAGACAGGGAGCAGAGCTAGCTCGGGCTACATGCTATACGTGCTGATGACTGTAATAGACAGGGAGCAGAGCTAGCTCGGGCTACATGCTATACGTGCTGATTACTGTAATAGACAGGGAGCAGAGCTAGCTCAGGCTACATGCTATACGTGCTGATGACTGTAATAGACAGGGAGCAGAGCTAGCTCAGGCTACATGCTATACGTGCTGATTACTGTAATAGACAGGGAGCAGAGCTAGCTCGGGCTACATGCTATACGTGCTGATGACTGTAATAGACAGGGAGCAGAGCCATAGTAAGTTTTGTGTTACGTATTCTAGAATGTTCGTCAGCTTATGGCGTATAATTGTCTTGACATCTATAATGAGCAAGATGCATACAAAGTTGATGTATAGCATATGTAATCATACATAAAACTGGGAATCACATAGTAATACAAAAAATGAAAACAATTGTATAAATAATAGGTGTCTGAATGTGCTGGACACTGACTCTGCTATTTGTATGTTATCTACAGGAATCATGAGTGTAATTTTTCCTTAGTTTTCAAGCCAGAGTTCTCCTGACACAGAGGGCCAACAGGGATGTTGCAATGGCCACACCAATGCTCCTTTCCCCCAAAATCCTGCTAACGACATTTATGTAACGGCATCAGCCAGCACCGCTGAATAATTGAGCAAAACGTGTGTGTAGTGCTGTGTGTGTGTGTGTGTGTTCAGGGCTGGGGGGTGGGGGTGAGGGGGGGCCTGTTTCTGTCTGAACTCATACTCTGTAGAGCCATGCCATGCGGGAGCTACTCACAGTCACCATCCCCTTTTTCATGAATAAAACAATCATGCCATCAAAAGCCTGGGAACGTCCCCCCCACCCCACCCACTCACTTCATATCCCCCTTTTATTTCTGCAGCTCTCATTATCGTCGGAGTGCTATCTGCATTCTGCATCTCTGGTCCATGAGAGCGGCACTGCTGCAATGGAGCCGGAGCAGAGAGGAGTGGAGGAAGGCTGAGCGAAGCCTGTTAACGTTAGCATCTCCACGGCACTCAGTTTAAGGCTGCACTTTTACACAGCACAGTATTTATTACTTCTCGATAATGGCCACATATCCCAGGGCTCCTTTCAAAAACACTAGCCAAACAGCAACCTCAGCAGTAACCCACCCACGCCCCCCACAGACACACACACACACACCATCCCGTCCCAAAAAGAAAGAAAGAAAGAGAAAGAACACTGTAAGCGCATCAGCATTTTCCCTCCCTCACTTCTCACTCAAACTACTTTTCTTTCCCTCAAGCTTTTCTTTTTCTCTTTCTTTCTCTACCCCCCTCACTTTTTGCCCGATGGTTAGCCGTGACGCCACCTCAGGGCTCTTGGCCAACGTCTAGGCCCTCCTCACGAGCCCGGGCTTACCTGGGAGGGCTGAGTGACAAACAGGATGAGATCTGTGTCTCTCTGATGGGGAGGGGGGGGCAGTGGATGAATGTGTGCTTTGATGAGCTCTGAGAAGCCATTCTCTGGTTGACATGTTATGTGGGTTCCCTGTGCTTTTCTCTAACTCAAGTGAGATCCCCTGGTTAGATTTGCTGCCCCTGCACTGTTCTGTGGGAATGTTGCGGATGTAACAAAGGCTCTTCTGTCTTATGAAGAGAGGCATAGCGCTGAACTACATCCTGGAAGATTCTGGAACATGCTCCTGCAGTGCCTGCAGACATACAAAGCGATGCACTGATTATTCCGGAGGTATACACATTCAAATGTTTCCAATCTAAAATCACTTATCGCTAAATATTTACAATGAGTATATCAAAATAAAAGCATGAATCTTTGCCCTGATCACACAACTGTCATTGATTTTTTTCATGGGAAGGCTCCTTCTCGTGCTTATCAGCCGGTGCTCCTCTATTCCTTGAAGCGTCTCTGAGTGTGTGAAACATTTGGGCCTCCGCTGGGTGCCTCTGCTGGGTGCCTGGCCTGCCTGAGGGCTTTGGATGAGCGCAGGGTGAGTCGGGTCTGTCGTGTGAGACCTTGCAGGAGCATTTGGAGCCCTGAGTGTCTTGGGCGTCTGGCGTTGGCTTTGAACAGAGACAGAGACAGAGTGGGAGAGTAGCCGATTGCCAGTTACTGTGTGTGTGTGTGTGTGTGTGTGTGTGTGTCTGTGTGTGTGTGTGTGTGTGTGTGTGTTGGTGGGGGGGTAAAGAAGGAGAATGAAAGAGACGCAAAAAGCAATAAAGGAATTTTTTGCCCCCCTCAGTGTCATGGTTGCTTCTGCCCATGGGTTGTGAACTTGGATGGGGATGAATGAGGAAATGCATTTGGGGCCACAGGGGGCTTATGGGAGTCTCGCTGTCCCACTCTAAATGGACCTGGATGCCATTCACAACAGACACACACACACACACACACACACACTCAGGCACACACATACACACACACACATCCCACAGTGGGCCGGCATGTATTAAAAAAACCTGAGAACTCATATGAGGGGGAATTAATGGAAGAACTGTGTATAAAATGAATGCTGAATAAATTCATGAATATGATAGCATTGATTGCTTCCTTACTCTTCTAAGAAGATATGTGTTATGATACCTCTGTGTGTGTGTGAGCGCACATGCTTATGCATATCTGCATATGTGCTTGCCTTTATGTGTGTGTGTCTGTGTGTGTGTTGTTTGGCTGTATGTGTCTGTGTGTCTGTGTGTATGTGTCCTTGCCTCCTCTCCTATTGAGCTGAACTCAATAATCCCTGCCAGCCCTCATCAGTCCCATTCTCCTGTATCTCTGAACTGCGGCCTGAAAGAACATGAGCACTGAGCTGAGCTCAGTGCGGGTTGTGTAAATAGCTGCGGGTATTTTTGGCAAAGGTCTGGGGCTGCTGACGGAGGCGAGCACGCTGGTTAAGGGGTCCCACCACAGGGGGGGGGGGGGTTAAGGGGGAGCTGGGGGTCACGCAGGAAGTCTCGTGAGACGGCAGAGGAAGTGTGTAAGCTGAGCCACGGGACAGAGAGGGCAGGAAGCGAGTGATGGATGAAAGGCAACCTGCGGCATAGGGAAAAGTTAATACACAGTCACTCACTGGAGGGAGGGGGGGGGGGGTAGAGAGGGAGAGAGAAAGAAAGAGAGAGGGAAAGAGAAAGAGAGAGAGAGGAGGGTAAAGTGAGAGGGAGATAGGGAAAAAGACAAAAGGGTTAGAATGTGATACACAATCATTCACTTGAGGAGAGAGATAGAGTGAGAAAGAGGCAGAGTGCAAGAGAGAGAGATAGAGATAAAGGGTGAGAATTACAGTGAGCAGTAAATGAGAGATTTGGGGGGGGGGGGTTCAGTAGAAGAGAGCTGAGTGGACAACTCTCCCCAAAGCGTCATCAGTCCTGGGAATGAGAACCCAGAACTCTGTAAAAATCACAGGCTGTTACACTCCTGCACAGGGCCAACTGAAACAACCACTTGGCCTGTAAGTGTGTGTGTCTGTGTGTGTGTGTGTGTGTTTCTGCCTGTTGTATATGTATGTGTATGTGTGTATGCATATATGTGTGTGTGTGATGCATGTCTTTGTGTGTCTCATCTATGTTTGCACACTGTATTTTGTTGATCATATATGTGTATCTCATTGTGTTTGTGCTTGTTTGTCTGTTGTTTGAGTGTGTGCTGTGGGACTACTGCTGCTCCCACCTGGATGGTGACTGTAACTGGTGTGTGTGTGTGTGTGTGTGGGACTATTGCTGCTCCCCCCTGGATGGTGACTGTAACTGGTGTGTGTGTGTGTGTGTGTGTGGGACTACTGCTGCTCCCGCCTAGATGGTGACTGTAACTGGTGTGTGTGTGTGTGTGTGTGTGCTGTGGGACTACTGCTGCTCCCCCCTGGATGGTGACTGTAACTGGTGTGTGTGTGTGTGTGTGTGTGTGTGTGGGACTACTGCTGCTCCAGCCTAGATGGTGACTGTAACTGGTGTGTGTGTGTGTGTGTGCTGTGGGACTACTGCTGCTCCCCCCTGGATGGTGACTGTAACTGGTGTGTGTGTGTGTGCTGTGGGACTACTGCTGCTCCCGCCTGGATGGTGACTGTAACTGGTGTGTGTGTGTGTGCTGTGGGACTACTGCTGCTCCCGCCTGGATGGTGACTGTAACTGGTGTGCCAGCCCAGAGCTCAGAGGTGGTCTCTCACTCAGGCCCTCTGGTGTAGCCCTGTCTAGACAGGTGCTCTGTGGAGCTGGCTCAGGGGCAACAGCATCTGCTGCTGACAGGGAAGCTCACCAGAAACATACAACACCTGCCCCCCCCCCCCCCCCCCCTCCCCTCCACACACACACACTCTCTCTCTCAGAAAGCACCGACTTTTAGATTCCACAGATGCCTCTTGGTTCTGTTTAATAATAGACCAGGAAGCTCTCCGTTAACGTCTCAGCTGAGGGAGAAAACAGCTTACTCTGTGGTTGAACTATGAACTTACATGTGTCCTCTCACGTGGGTGCTAGGGTCAAACGGCCGACCCTGAGGAGTCACAGAGGTGAACGTGAGATGAGACCAAAGAGACTTTCCCATGGGAGAGCACCTAGGGACACCACCAGTGCCTTTGAAGACTGCCTACTACAGTATATAACCTTGAAAGCGTTCATAAAAGCCCAACTGCTTTCAATTCATTAAATACTTCTTAGGAAAGGGTATAAATAGCTTGTGATGTATTAAATAGCATGGGATGTACTTAATCTGGCTGCCCTATGGAGTGACGGTAATGCACCAAGCTTATTAAAGAGAGATGATGGTGTGACAAGCCCAAGCGACGCAGCCAGGCGTTTGGCTGACAACGCAAAAGGCGTCTTTATCCTCTCTGTCAGGCAGAGAACAAACCGCGAGCCTTCCTGGAGGCGTCCCAGGGAGAAGTAATGAAGTGTCTGTGATGCTTTATTCACATCGTCATCCTCTTCTTCCTCCCCCTCTTCCTCCTCCTTCCTCTTCATGCCCGGCTGTAATGAGGAAGGCGTCCATAATTAATTTGGGAGTTAATTCATTTGGGGGTTATGGCGGGTTACGGGGGGGCAGGCAGGGTTGGCAGAGGTTTTCTGAGTGGCACTGGGGGGCGGAGGAGGTGGCACTGTGCCACTGCGCCCTGTGCCACGTGGAAAGCAGTGGGCACGAGGGGGATCTTAACAAGCGCTGACTGCCCCGGGGAGATAAGCCTGTTAGTGCTCCCTCCATTAGGTCTCTAAGAGATGACCGGGGCCGGTCAACCACAGGCAGAGACTGGTGTGGGATTGCCACTGGATGTCAATAAATAATTTACAGTAAAGCAATGTAAGTTTGGGATACGGTAACAGGGGCTGATACAGTCACACACACGCACACACAGACAGACAAAAAGTTGGCGAGAGAAAGAGAGGATGACAAAGATAGAAAGACTTAATATCAGTGTATTGTGGCCTATAGTCAGATACTGGATTTATACCATTATTAAACATGACTTGAGTTATGGTTGTTTCATACTGGTATAAGGTGTGATTGCCATTTATTTTTTTGCATCATATGTATAAATGCACATGCAAGGTGTATAGACAGGAACACTGTCGGGACACAGGAAATCAGTGCAACCAGCTGCAGGGCTTGGCCTTGAGCAGGGATAGACAAGCATCGATGAAACTTGAGGAAAATGAATGCCATTAACAGTAATATGAATAAACACTAAACAGTATACTCTAATCAAATCTTGAACCTCATAAATGTCTGGTCTACTGACTGCATGTCCTGCCAGTGTTGCAGCTCCTGTTACATCAAGACATCTAATCCCCCAGTGTTGCCTGGCCAGTGACCTTACTGGGTCGCTCTCTGGGCCTCACTTTTTTCACCTTTCACCAGGCTGTCTTCAGTATTACATTGCCTCTCTCTCAGCCCGGGATTAACGTTTAATTATAGTGCCCGACAAACACGGGGCTCTGCTTTCTCCCCACCACACTCCGCATTCTCACAGGGCAACAGCTGCAGTGGCTCGGCAGACAAACTGAAGAAAGACACGACAGGCACGGCTCTCTCTCTCTCTCAGCCGTCACATTAGCACTTGTGTGTGAAAACGACACCGGAGCCCACAGCATGCCCACTCGCTAACACCCCCCCAGCAAACACTCTCCTGTGCAGGCAGCGTTTTACAGGCATCTGGGGAGGGAGGTAACACAATGCCTCCGGAGCTTGGGCAGTGATATCATTCATTGGGCTCTGGACTGACAGTCGTCCATCCAGAATCCACTCCCCTCTCCTCCACTCTTGCCAGCTAAGCACTAAAAGGGGTCTGCTGTTGCTGCATTTGACCAGATCACTGCAGGCTGCGGGGATGGGGGGGTAGCGGTGTGGTAATGCACAAGTCTGGAGTATTTATGACCCTTTCACTTGTCTGCCCTGCACGCTTGAGTGAGATGTGGTGGAGTGCTTTAGTGAGGGGGGTTTGTTCATCGTGCGGATCAACTTCGTGACAGCAGCAGGCGGGATTTGCTTACAGGATGGGGGTGGTTTTAGAGACACAAGTAGTACTAGACATTTCATAGCACAGACGCCGTGACCATTATTGGTGTTTATGACGGTGGGACTATTTATGACTTGCTTGTTGAGGAGGACATGTGAAAAAGTGAGTCCATTGTGTTTGTAATGGTGCCCTCCATGTTTACCCCGGTACAGCAGCACAGACACAGTTTATGTGCTGATCTCATATAACTTCAGCCCCAGAGTTCAGTGCTTGTCAGGTTGCCCAAAACTGTCATTCCTATTCCTTGAAGCAGTATATAGAATTACTTTTTTTCAGCTGTCGGGTTCACACACTATTTACCACACATAGACCGCAACCTTCAACCGTACATTATAGCCTGTGTTTAGATGACTTCCTCACAGTACTGCTCCACTAAGTTCATTATCTTATTGTGAAACAACAGCCCACAGCCAACCAGACTAAACACATGAGCTCATGAACACTACTACCACTACTACTACACACACAAGCAGGCAGTGCTAGCCATTGGCCGACATCCCAGTGAAGTGCTACATGGAATAACAGTAACCAGTGCTCTCTCCCTCCCTGGTCCCCAGCGGATTCAGCCTCCCTCCTCTCCCCCGCTTCTGCCTGCTTGAGCCGGAGGCAGTGGGCACAACTTCATCTGGCCTCAGTCAGGCCCCCACCCCCCCATCACCCTGCCTGGCTGCCAGCGATAAGGCTCAGTGCCCACTATGGGGTGGGTTAGGGTGGGGTGGGGGGGGCACACTGCCAGCTTTTCTCAGGCGTCCTGGTACTGAAATGCCTTGCCTACCCCCCTGACTCATGCCCCCCCTCCATTCACTCACCACTGACTAGGCTGACCTCACTTCAACTCTGCTCAACATTGTTCCTCATTCACCCCCTAAAGTTAGCCCACATGAATGCACGTACACACACACACATCAATGCACGCGCATGTACACACACGCACACACACACACACACACATGAATGCACGTACACACACACACACACACACACACACATGAATGCATGCACACACACACACACATTTTCACTCACAGTCCTAAAGGACAGTGAATCCACCCACTGACACTGTAGACGTTAGCACTGCTCAACACATCCCTACTCAACACACTTTTTTTCAGTCAGTCAGTCATCTCCTATCCAACTTCACCAAACACACACACACACACACACACACACACACACACACACACACACACACACACACACATACAAGGACAGTGAATCCACTCACTGGTGCATACAGTATATTCACACTAAACTACTCTCCCTCAGGGTAACAACCTCAGCACTTCACACCCCCAACCCCGCACCCCCCTACCGATTCACAGCTCTAAAAACACACACACACACACACAGACAAACACACATCCCTACTGAACATTATCTACATGCAACACACCATTCTCCAGTGGCTCTCTCCCTCCTTCCTTCTATCTATCTCTCTCTCTACCTCTATTACTCTCTCTTTTTCTGTCTCTCACCCTCTCCTCCTGTCTGAACTTAGGCCTGTGCTGTCCAGCAGTATGTCCAGCTCTAACACACATAGACACACACAGTCACTGTATTGATGGTTAGGGGGAGGACACGTGCAATGGCCACACCTCTCATTGATTAATGTTGTTGTTGTTTATGGTTGTTTTCACAAGCACAGAGATGGATGACTGTCTGCAAAAATGGCATAGATGTATAACTTGTACGATTAAGTACTTCAGGTCAGTGTTTTGCACTACAGAACCACAATTCTCGATAAGGGCAAAACAAACTTTATAAGTCGCCACTCCAAAACTATCACTTACACTGATATGCCATGTGTTGCTTCAGTTTTTTTCTTGTTAAATGAATGGGGACAAGGTTCCCCTCAGTCTGTTATTTTAAAACTGAACCATTCCCACAGTGGTGATTAATGTCCCCCGCCCATACACACTCACACACATACACACACACACACACACTTTGGGGAGGTGGGCAGACAGACACACACTCTCTCTCACACACACACACACACACACTTTGGGGAGGTGGGCAGACAGACACACACACTCTCTTTCTCACACACACACACACACACACACTTTGGGAAGGTGGGCAGACAGACACACACACACTCTCTCTCTCACACACACACACACACTTTGGGTGGGTGGGCAGACAGACACACACTCTCTGTCTCTCTCTCTCTCTCTCACACACACACACACACACTTTGGGTGGGTGGGCAGACAGACAGACACACACACTCTCTCTCACACACACACACACACACACACACTTTGGGTGGGTGGGCAGACAGACAGACACACACTCTCTCTCACACACACACACACACACACACTTTGGGTGGGTGGGCATACAGACACACACACACACACACACACTTTGGGTGGGTGGGCAGACAGACACACACACACACACACACACACACAAATTACTTGGGGGGGGGGGGGGGGCAGACAGACACGTACGCAAAATGAATGAGATAGGCTGGCGTCTAAAGGGTATCTATATTTTTGTCACAGTGAATGAGTGGCTCTGTGTGTTGGCGTAGTCTCAGTCCAAATACACTGCTGAGTTGGAGCTGACCCATCCAATCGGCTGAAAGAAGCCTACAGGATTGCATCAGCACAGACACAAATATACTCACGTACTGTGTCATTCACAAACACACACACACACACACACGTAACCTGCGTTGTATAAACAAGCCCAGTCCTGCACCAGACTCAAATTCGCGACCTTGGACAGGGGCGATGAGACGCTAGCAAGGAGGCTAAAACCCATGGGTGCTAGTGTCTGTCGCGAGCATGTCTCTTAAGGTGTTGGGGAGTAAGGTTTACTCAAAGCACAGCACTGTACACACTGGCTTCTGTTACACACACACACAAGCATGTGCCCATACAGTACACACCCAAACACACACACAATTTATGTTTCTTATTATTTTGTTCATTCTCTTTTTTGCCTTTCTGTCTCCAGACTGTTAACACAGTCTCCAGTATTTTGCCTGTCACACACACATTTCTTTATCCCCAACTCTCTCTTCCTTGCTCCCTCCCTCTCTCTAGCTTTCCTTCCTGCTCTCTCTCCAACCCTTATTCATACACACACTCACTCATACACACAAAGATGTGAGTTTTTATGAGCGCCCTGACGTAGCCGGACTGGAACATGTGTTTTTCATCCACTCACGTGTGTGGCTCTGGCCCAGCTGACGCACGCACGCACGCACGCACGCACGCACGCACGCACGCACGCACGCACGCACACACACACACACACATTATAGTCTCCACTGTGCCGAACAAATCAGAACCACACGGAGAACAGTCTCTCTCACACACAGAAGCACACCCACTAACCTGCAAAACATTCACAGACACACACACACACACACACACACACACACACACACACACACACTCAAAGAAACACACCCATCAACCTAAAGACACAGATACATTGCTTCTGTGTAAAAACTACTAACTACATTTTTGTTTGGCTTTGTCACATATTCTCGTCATCACACTTTTGTTTTCTCTCTCTCTCTTACTTAATGCCCCACCCAACACTGACACATTTTTGAAATTCTTGACTTTTAAAGAATTGGCTTTCTTTCATCAGTCGTCTACAATTACACAGTTAACGTAAAAACTGGTTACAAACCTACATATGATGATCTTGAAGAAGGCCATCTTAATTAAAGAGAGATGCATATGAAGCCAGAGTGTGCAATACCTTTTTTCCTTATTTTAAACCTAAATCCAGTGATCAGCACTTCACTACACCCCTTGGTGTGCGCTACTTTTCCACTATATAAAACTTGCATATACCTTGGTTTATCACATTTTGTCACGTTTTGCATTGAATTTCACTGCTGTGTGTGTGTTATACCAAATAGCCTTTTTTGAATGAGTTTGTGTTTGTCTATGTGTATGTACGGGATGAGATGCTAACCCTAGTTTCCCCCCTCTCTGTACAGGAAGAGCTGTGTGTGTGTGTGTGTGTGTGTGCGTGCGTGTTGGTGTGTTCTCCGTCAGATCTCTGAGCTAATGATGGCTGCACTCTCCTGCTGTCAGCTAAGATAACGTCACTGTGCTCTGAATCCAGCAAGTCTGTTTGTTTATGTGTACGCATGCACTTTTGAAATCTTTTTTGTGTGTGCGCTGGTGGGAGTGTGTGTTTCTGTGTGTGTGTTGTGTGTCTAATTTCCCTCACCCCCAACTCCTCACAGCTGATTACAGGAGAGGACAGCAAATTTGCTTCGGTTGTTAACAAATTTGTCCCTCTTGTCCAGCGGTAGACACCCTACGGTGTGATGCTCAGTGGCATGTCCACAGCTTTTGACAGTAAGGGGGGGTGAGGGGTGGTGTCACTTCCCTAAAAAGATGTGAAACCCTCAGAGAAAAAAACTCCATTAGAAAGCATCAAAATACGTGCCTATACGGGTGAAAATCTATGGAGCCACATTCTGGACTTGCTCCTGGTGTACACATTAGGGCTGAATAGACAATAATCTCTCTCTCTCTCTATATATATACATTTATTTATTTTTAGTTTCTATCATAACCCAGTTCTCATGGCCTGTCACGAGCACACTCAGACACATACATACATCTGCTTTAACTGCAGTGGTCCCCCTCCCATCTCCTCCCTAAATCTATCTTTAATTAACTCATCCATCTCTCTAATCCATCATCCTGACACTAACCACTTATTCGGTTGGGCTGGATGGCTCTTCCAGATTCTTCATGTGAATTAGTGGAAAGAGGGTCTTGCTCGGACTGCCAAAATGCTGTTATGCTGCTCTAATTGAACACATTCCTCAAAACTTCTCGACTGGGACCAGTCCTATTACCAGCCCCTCAAAAAAAAAACCTTGATCAGTCTGCTCATAATTGCAAACAACATTGAGCTTTGAGTTGCTGTTGCCTACATGGTTAAACTTTCATCTAGAATATTCCATGGAAAAGCGTATGCCAAGCACCAGCTTATGGAATAAGACCAACCTGGATCCCCGTTCCTGTTGGTGTTGTCACAATTTGGGACCTTCGGGCCTCTAGAGGTCGCCAACAAAAAGACTCTTGGCTTGTGTGTTTACGTCCTGTCTCTGTTTTCCCTCCATTGTTTTCACCTGCTAGCTGATTGGTCACATTTAGGCTTGACACGAGTTCCCAAGTCAAGTTCACTAGTTCCAGTTCCCTTGTCTCCAGCCGCCTAGTCTCCTGCCGCATTCCTCGTGGAGCTTGTTGCTTGTTGTTTTTGTAAGTTTGTGAATTTCAATCCTCTTGTTTTGCTGTTTTTGCCCGCCTCGTTTTTTAATCTTCTGAGTGTTAGAACCTTTTCTGTGTTTTTGGATTTTCCTATTTTTGTTGGTGAAAATAAAAGCCCCATTTTTGCACATCCTGCACTTGGGTCCTCCTACTACTTTGCTCAACAAGCTCCTCACTGAACCAGAGAACCTGCGGCCAGGGTTCGATTCCCGCTCGATACTCTAGCTAATTGGTCATGTGACCAATCAGCTCACAGGTGAAAACAATGGAGGGAAAACAGAGACAGGACGTAAACAAAAGCACATGTACACACACAAGCCAAGTTGGCGACCTCTAGAGGTCCGAAGGTCCCAAATCGTGACAGTATTATACCAAGTAACATTATGTCCTTGGCTGTTTTGAGTTTATTTTAGCACCCGCGTCCTCTTGTGCGTGTGACTTCACAGGGCTGGCTGCTGATTGGCTGAGTGAGCTCCCTCAGAGCGAGATGTGTCAGACGGTAGCGACAGGACGTCTCGGGCGTGTTACGTGTGCGAACTCGCCATCAGGGCATTGATCCACGCTCTCGTGTGCCAGGGCGCTAATTCACTGACTGCTGACTGCAGAGCTCTCTGTTAATAGAGGACTCCATTCTGCCTAGATGCATCAGTCCAGGAAAAGACCTCCCCCCCACTAACGTACACATACACTAACACTCTTTCTCTCTTTTTCACACACACACAGATATCTTCTCACACAAACACATATTTCTCCACACTCATGTACACTCTCCTACACTCTGTACTCTCTCTTTCATACCCACACACACTCCCTCCTCTAAGCAGCTGTCTCATCAGTCTTATGAACTGCACTGTCCCTAGGCACCGGTCACCCCTTTAGCAAGGCTCTGCTGTGCGACTCCACACTTCCCCATTAAGCCACATGCTGCTTACAAAGCAAGTGCCTGCAGCACTGCCGCCAGATACGCCTGCCGCCTGCAATGGAGAGGGCGGAGGTCACAGAGGTTGTGACACCAAGGGGGAGGTCCCTGTGGGAAGAAGTGAGAGGGAAGACCTGAGTCTTACAGCTGTTTATGGGTGAGAGGGTGATTGGGTGTGTTTGTGTCTAGGTACTGTTCAATTTTGCATTTACTGGCATATGTGTGTATGTGTGTGTGTTTGCATTTTTTATGGAAATTGAAATGTGTGTGTGTGTGTGTGTGTGTGTATGCCCAAGAAATTGAATATTTTTATGTTCACCTTCATGTGAGTATGTGTGTGTGTGTGTGGGACAATGTTCTGAGTGGCAGTCCTTTGGCTGCATTCCAGTCCTGACCTTAAGCAGGTTTGGTGACTCAGACACTCAAAGCCACATTCACCCAGCAAAGACAGCTGGAGCCCACGAATACTTTCCCTGTGCGGGGACAGAAAGAGTCCTCTCCCTCAGCACATTACACACAGGACACAGCCATTAGCGTCGCCTCCATCCTGCCCTGGTTGGCCTCTAGTGGATTGATAAGGCCTCTGTCCTCAAAAAGGTGAGGATCAGTGGATGGCACTTTGGGCATTACTGAGCATCAGTGCCAATGAAACATTTCTCTACACATAGGTTTACAAATGTACCACAACTCTACACATAGGTTTACAAATATACCACAACTTTACACATAGATTTACAAATATATCACAACTCTACAGTTTACAAATATACCATACACACCCGAGCAGACATCCAACACACACACACACACACACACACACACACACACACACACACACACAGAGAGAGCCCTCTATCTTAAAGTTACAATTTGGTATCAGTGCCAATGAACCTCTCCCACCCAGCTTTAACTATATAACTATACAGCACACACACACACTATTCACAGGAGCCCCTAACTAGTGACTAACTACAACCACTACCCCTCCTAAAAGAGCCATTCCAATAACATAGGACCGTATCTCTACCCAGGCTGTGGTCTCCTGATCTGCTGATAACACTCTTTCTTTTACCCCCTCCACATCCACCCAGCTGACCCCCTGGCTGTTATTACGGGGTATTTTCACAGGCCGCTTCCATAGTAATCCCCCTTGTCTCTCCCCTCAGTCTCCCCAGAGATGAGGTCAGGAGCAGGGTGGGACAGTGTCTCTGTGGCCCCTGCTTTGGGAGTGGAGACCCAGTTCACTGGGGTTAGTGACAGTGGGTCTACAAGAGACAGACACGGGGGTGTGGTGGGGGGATGAATGCATGAGTGTGTGCAAACACACACACACACACACACACACATATAGACATGCAGAATGTAAAAATGTACCTTCAAGAACGCAAAGACATCTACACACACACAAGAAACAACACACGTCTGCTTGTGATTGCATGTGTGTGTATGAGCTTGTGTGTGTGTGTGTGTGTGTGTGTGTGTGTGTGTGTGTGTGTGTGTAGAGCTGAGGCAGGTCAGCAGATCAGTGTACAAAGGGCTGATGCGTTGTGACAGTGTTGTGGCAGGGATCGCTCTTCCGTGCCGCAAACACCGCAGCCATTCACACGGGGATCTCACCCATTCCAGTGGCCCAGACAGGGTGTTTGCTTATGTGTGTATTTGTGGGTTGATTGTATGTGAGAGTGTGTGTGTTTTATGTTTGGGGAAGAGCTAGAGTAAGTGTGTTTGATTAAGTGTGTTTGATTAAGAGTGTGTTTTAGTTTCATTATGTATCTGCTCTTATGCATGTCATCATCTGTGTAGGTATGTCCAGTGCAATAGGACAATACAGTTTCATGTGTATGTTAGTGAATATGTGTATAAGAATTTTTTTTAAAGGTGTCCGACACAGTGTTTGGATGGTAGATAGCTCTGTCTGGTCACACTAATTTTATTTTTCTGTCTCCTTTTAAATCCCCTAGGGTGATCTCTATCTTTCCTCTCTCTCTCTCTCTCTCTCTCTCTCTCCACTCCCCCTGTATCAACATCTCCCCCTGTGCTGTCCCACCCTTCATCCTACTGCCCCTCTCTGTGGTATTTCCGGGCCGCTCCAGCCCCAGTGGGTCCTGTGCTTTCCTCAGCGGCTGCATGTCGAGGTCCTCTGCATGGGAAAAGTCTCTGGCATTCCTGGGTCACACTCTGACCCCACCACAGAACCCTCTGTCAGCCTGGGGGCTTCTGGGCTGCCCAGAGAAGCTGGGGGAGGGTGGAGGCTAAAACACATGTGCACACATATACACATACACACACACACACACACACACACACACACACACACACACATACACACTAGCACATACACACACACACACATATATATATACACACTAGCACATACACACACACACACACACACACATATACACACTAGCACATACACACACACACAAACACACTAGCACATAGGCACACACACAAACACACTAGCACATACGCACACACACAAACTGACACGCTCAGACTTATACCAATGTTTCGACCAGGGTTCAACCAATGTTGATTTTATGTCTAAAAGGGTCAACCCGCATTGTCTGACTCGGCTTCGCGATTCGACAAGGGTCGGTTTCAGTGTAAATGGCACGTCCCGGGTTGCTACCAAACGGGCAGGTACAAATTAGTTTATTATACCACCTTCCTCTGGCCTCTGGGTGACGACAATAAATCATATCCAAAGTCTTTTTATTCGCCTCACCCCTTTTCCAAGTCCATATTACCAGAATAAGTAGCCTAGGCTATATTTTATGCGTGGTTACGGCTAGCATAAATGGCTAATTGTTTCTTATAATGTTTAGAGCTTCCAGTGAATCACTTCATCATTTCTTATTGAAAACCCAGTGACAAAACCAGACTGGCGTTTATTTTACATGAAGTCCCAATGCTTCAGAAAATGCATGTTATAGCTAAATTACATTACCAACAACTGAAATCAAACTTGCATTAGCCAGTTTGGTAATGCTATTCCATCTACTTGGTATAGCTCAATTAGCTCCCTCCGCAGCTTGTGAATTAATTGTTATGCATCTCTCCCTGGATTGTGACCCAGGTCCTATCTGATTTGTCATGACCAGGGATTAACCCGTGTTGACTTTGGTCTTGGTTTGAATTGACAAAAGAAGGGTTGAATATTAACAAAAATAACCCTGGTCTTTTTGTTTGAAAGAGACAAGCACAACCATACATGTGTTGAGACATACCAAACACACAGAGGTACACTCACACAAACATAGGCACAAACGTATGTGCACATATAGATACATAACCAGCACATATACATAAACATACATACAGTGCACACAAGCATCATACAGTATCACACAGTATGCATCATACAAGCACAGACACACACACACATAAACACACCAATCACACACATCCACTGTGATAAATACCACGCACACACATTTCCACCTGCATGGACAATCAACCTCACCATATGCGTGTGTGTGTGTGTGTGTGTGTGAGCTGTATGCTCCACCATCCTGCTGTGACACTACTTTAGGCAGAGCTTTTAAATGTGACGCAGCCTTCTAGAGGGGTCAAGAGAGGGCAGCTCTTCAGCAGAATCATGATTTGATTCCTTTTTTATTGTTGTTTAGCTGAAGGCCACTTCTGGAAGATCTCAGATCTTAACCTGATTAAATTAAATTGGAAGTGTTGACATGAGAAAAGCCCTGGGGATGCTGGGGAGTCTTTGTTCGAGTGCTAATTAGTGTCGTCAAGTGACATACATCATTACATCAATAGCTCATAAGACTACCCTCAAAGAACCCCCTTCTTTACTGACAGACTATTGTTTAGTGGATAAAAT
This sequence comes from Clupea harengus, assembly GCF_900700415.2. NCBI lineage: Eukaryota > Metazoa > Chordata > Actinopteri > Clupeiformes > Clupeidae > Clupea > Clupea harengus. Next base: position 12,645,084 of record NC_045160.1, on the reverse strand, counting down.
GAGATTAGACAGTGTTACATTTAGTTACATTCATCCAGTACATTTGAAATAAAAATACAACCCACGGATGGATTCCCTTGTAAATGAAAGGTTGGAACGGAAAATCACCTCTGAAACAGAGTTTGGGTAGAGGCCCAGTCTCCAAATGGATCATGCATTTCTCTAGACCAAGTGCAGCCGCTGTATTGAGTTGAGTGCAGTTCAATCACGGTCCGCCCAGCCCGCCCGCCCGTCGCATTCCTAGAACTGCCGGGCTTCACGCCAAAACTCAAACCATCCTCCGGCAGCAGAGGTCACCAGGGCCGTGCTTCTCCTCTCCGTCACTGAGGTCACATGTCTTATTTTCCCACAAACCTCTGCACTGCTCGACCCATAAATCTTACCGGGTTGTGTGTTCGTGGCTCCGAGGCCGACTGCGTTCTCACCTTGGTCGTGTGAACGAGGAGCACGTCTGAGTGTCGGCAGACTGCTTCCTCTCGTCCCTAAGGTGTTCCTGGGTCACAGCTGGAATGCCCCCTGTCACAGGCTCCGGGGTTAACCTTATTTGCTCAGTGCCTGTTATCCTGTCCCTGATCCCTGATGGATATGAGCGGACAGACGCCGCCCTGGAAAACTCTGTGGGTGCTTTAGATAAACACTAACTGGATAAGTGATAAACGAGTCAGGGGATCTCGAGATAATTACATTTGGTCATTAGGCAGGCGCGCTAATCAATAGCTAAGTACAGTATGGTGGAGGTGAAGGGTTATTATGTTTGTCAGTACATGTGCTCACTCTGGGATGATTGAACCTCTGACCTTGATGCTGGAGTACATCCCCGATGAGTGGGTGCTGATGTGGTTTTGTGAGGGATGTGAGGGACTTCTGAGGTGTTGCCACAGAGGCCTGTGTTCTGTATTAAAAAAAGACTCTAAAAAATCATATCCTCCCTCCCAAGATTTTTCACAATACTGGAATTACTTCACCGACTGTGTCAATGGTAATAGAATAAAACAGGCATCTCACACACCAAAAAGCCATTCCTCTTCATCACACTGTATATTGTAGTTCGGACCAACCACCAAAACCATATTATTTTAACATTTTGTTGTGCTCATGTTCTTATGTCACATCATAATGACCTAACACATAAAGCAGGGGCGGTTGAGGACATCCTACAGTAATTTAAAAAAGACCGTACTCATATCCACTCCATCCATGACAATACAGCAACCTCCCATAATTGGCTTTGGCCAGGTGGGGCCTGATCCAACCTCAGCACCTCAGAGCTCATTTGTTTCCCTCTGAGCTTTATGACCCCATCACATCTATTACCACCGCAGTGTCTGTAAATGAAGTATGGATTGATGCCCTGTGCTCTGCATCACTACTCCCCTGGGAGTATTTGTTTCCCAAGTAGAGTTATGGTGCTCTGCGGTTATACCGTGCCCCATTTGATCCGCGTGGCTTAGCAGGCTGGTCTCGGTGTCATTGTTTAGGATTTATGTCTGGACCAGATGTTTTTTTGTACAATAAAGGTTTTCCCACGTCTACTTTATATGGTAATGAAAGGTTAGTCGTTATATCAAATGTGTAACACCAGTGGGCAAATATCACGGGGAAAGGGTAGGGGACAGTTATTCACTCCTACAGAAACAGTGGAGGTTTACAGAGCTATCCACATGAGTGTGTGACGGAGCAACCTTCTATGCCTCTCTGTCTCTGTGAAATCTGCCTGTCAAGTCTTCCCCTGAAATGAATCTCTCTGGACAGTGAGAGAGAGATGAAGCGAGAGAGGACAGAGAAAGAGCCCCCCCCCCCCCTCTCCACAAAGAGCCCATGTTAACTAGCAGCTGTGTAATAATTGGGGCCAGTATGACAGATGGAATCAGGTACAGCAGGAGTAATGAAGAGGATGCAAAAGCTGCCATCACTGAGCATTTACACAATCACTTCTGACAGGTCACAAGAACAGCCCCGGACCCATAGACACGAGGAGGCAGAGAGGGAGAGTGGGAAAGAGAGAACGAGAGAGGGAAAGGGACTGGGGCATTGACTGTAAACACATTATCTGTTTCTTCTTCTTCAGGAAGAGCTCTTGCACTGAGAGAGCAGGCACGCATTGCTGTACCGTAGGTCTGTGAAGAGGCCTCAGGTGATGTAGTGTATCTGATGGGGTAACTTAAGTGTAACTTAGAACCATAATCCCAAGTGATACATTTTAGGGAAGACTTGAGAGCCAAATCCCCTTCACATGTGCATGCAGGCATTCACTTTTTAACACACCCACCCACAAAACATGCACACCCACATACACATACACAAAACCACACACACACATTTGCTCAAAAATACCCACAACCACATGCATACACACACAACACAATCACAAAACACACACACACATTCATTCACACAAAAAACCACACACACATCTGTGCCTGTAAATGACACACACACACACCTGTGCCTGTAAATGACACACACACACACCCACAAACATACATCTGTGCCTGTAAATAACACACACACACACACATCTGTGCCTGTAAATGACACACACACACACACACACATAAACATACATCTGTGCCTGTAAATAACACACACACACACACCCACAAACATACATCTGTGCCTGTAAATGACACACACACACACATACACAAACATACATACTCTCACACACAAAGGCACACGCTCCAGACCTTGAGCCCTGCTCCTATGCTATTGACATTAACTAACGGGGGCAGTTTATGGGTCCTTATCTCCTCCACGGAGGTCACCCGGCAGAGGCAACTCAGGACCTGGTGGTGAAGCCTGCAGAAGGCTCATAACAATGGTCATCATCCATTACTGAGTACTCCACTGAAGGGCACCATAGACATGTAATGGCACCATAGACATGTAATGGCACAGCCTGGAGTGGAGTGCTTGCAGGATCAGGAGGGGGTTAAAGAAGCACAAAAGACGGAGGACATTAGCAGTCCTCTGTATGGGATGAGAAGTACAATAGGCACCTCCCATGTTTTTTTTTTTGCCTGGTCAGTGTGTAAAATATAAAATTGTTGTGATTATTATATATTACAAAAATAAATACATGTAAATGAATATTACAGAACTAAATATGCTTTGCAGCCTTCCATAACGGTTTAACTGTTGTTATAAAAATATATAACAGTTCTCATTGCTACATAGCACTACCATATATGTCTGTTTTGTTTGGTTTCCTTTCAAGCTTTATTTTTTTAATGAGACGGGGGGCTATTGCAAGAAAAAAGAAAAAACAACTAAAACAATGATAATGACAATGGCAATCTTGTCTCAATATTCTGATGTACATTTTGGGTGTGTTATCTCACTTTACAAAGAACAAAGTCCTAAAAGTGAACGAACAAACAAACAATGCATCGTCCACCACATACGTAGGTCTATCAAAAAAGGGATACGATCTTGTTGTCATTCTAACCAGTGAAAGACCCATGAGGACTTAAGAACAGCAGCCTCATCTGCTGGTCACTTCATTACCTGCAAATAATTAACAGTAACACCAAAAGCACCCCTAGTCTTGAAACCCTAGTGATAGGAGCACTAATCATCTACTGTATGGTTTCCATTTTAGTCTGCCTTTGGAGGCAGCACACTCACAAAACCCCTTCACACACACACATAAACACACACACACACATAAAGACATACACACATAAACACATACACATACACACACACACACACACACACACACACACACACACACACACACACACACACATAAACACATACACACACATATAAACACATACACAGTATAACCCCCCCCCCCACACACACACACACACACACACACACACACACACTGGCTCTCGCGGCAGATGCTCTCCTTCTTCCTTGCAGGGGCCCCTGCCGTATTCAGGAGCGGGCAGCTGGAGTATGCCGAGGGCCCACAGGGGAGGGGGGTAAAGGGTGTGTGTGGGAGGAGGGTAAAGGGTGTGTGTGGGAGGAGGGTAAAGGGTGTGTGTGGGAGGAGGGTAAAGGGTGTGTGTGGGAGGGGGTGTGTGTGGGAGGACCAGGATGGTGAGGTGCATTTTTGGGGTGGGGGGGTGTGTTGAATAATCTGGCACACTTCTGCACTAGAGGGAAGGGAGACCCCTGAGGCTATCAGACTTTTGATCCACACACAAAGGCCGGCAAAGGGGCTGCCAGTTGGGGGATGGTGGATGGTGCAGGGGGCTGGGGGTTGGAGGTGGGGAGGGGAGAACAGCGTGCTGGACCCTCTTCCCTAGGGTATGACAGGCGGAAGGTGGACAGACACGGGCCTTGGGGTTCATATTAGCATGCCTGTGTACAGTTGGTTTTTGGGGAAGAGGCCTGTAAGTGTGTGTATCAGGAGTTCTTTTAATCAGAGATGCCACAATAATCACATTAAGAAGACCCCTTACTCTGCCGGCTTCGCTTGTTTATACTGAACCAAACAGAGGTGGCATGATGACGCCCCAATGTGTCCTTTTACGTGGCAATCTGGAGTTGCGGAACCAGAGGTGTGACGTTTAAAATAGCATCTAGCTTCACCTATAAAGCTGCGGTTGAGACCACCTGGAGCTCGGTTATTTCCAACCCGTACCAGAACCCCACTTGAAGACGTAGCTCCGACTCAGAAACTCAGAGGAAAAATATCCCCGGTTTCAGTGAGTCGTGTCATTTAATCGGTTTGACATAGTTTTTCACTATGGCTGCAAACCTAACAGAGCCTAACAGAGACCTTGACTATGTCAAAGGTTAAAAAGCTTGTGTGACATAGATTAAGAGTACAGGCAGAACAATGTGAAGTGAAATGGGTGAAATGGACTCTATTTAAATGTCAATGACAGGTTGATGTTTGAAAACTGTATATGTCTCAGGATCACTTTGTGTAATCAATGCAATCCAGCATGTTCGTGGTTGTTAAATTTTTTTTGTTTTTGTATTATTTTCTGTCAGTCTGTGTGTGTGTTTACTTTTCTGTTCCTCTGTATCTGTGAAAAAAACTTTGAAAAAATAAAGTGTCAAAAAAAAAAAAACCTTGTGTGAGAAGATGCATGAAAAAGCAGTGTGTCAAAATGAACCAGAAAGAATTGTACATAAGAAGGAAAATCCACTTATGAATCATCACATCGCATTAAAGTCAGAGCTGGGAAATATCACGTGGACGTCTCGAACACGCCATAACATCTGCGTCGACCTGTAATCAAACGTGCCCAATGTGTCTTTGCATCTTGCAATGCCGTGTCACTCTCTGCTCCTCCAGATGACTTCTTAATTCGATTCTGCAGAGAATGTGCTGGCACGCTTGACAAGGGCAGAACACAGCAATTTTAGTCAGCCATTATATACATAAGCACTATACGTTTCAACCCCCGTAACCGTCAGAGCACCGTCATCACTGCCACTACATCCCGTGGTGTGCACTTGGCATCAATGAGCGTGCTGATTCAGTCGTCACTTCAGGGGAAGTCGAACACTTACTGTAAAGTACTGTAGGCTGTTACCTGGCAGTTTCGTTGTCAAAACACAAATAGCCTGTTTAGGGATAGCTACGTTTTGTTTTGCCCAGCATGTTTTTATTTTATATTTTTTTAATACTCCCATACTCCCCCATGCTCTATGCTAGCACCTTCCTGCAATGTATATAATTGCAACTATCGACATGTTTTTCTGTTCCTACTCTACTTACACTTGAAAAAGTAACCCTATGAGCACACTGTATATCCCCTAAGCTGTTTTGTATGTATCATGTATATACCATATTATGTTTGTATGTATTATGTACATTTACCACATGTGTATGCTGTGCACATTTACAACTTGTTGTATCCCCTCCCCTTCTGCCACATGACCCCCCCCCCCCCCTTTCTATCTCTACACGGCCGACCTCAAGCAGATGGGTCTCCCCTTATGTGCTGCAGTTCTGCTTAAGGTTTCTTCCCAGGGAGTTTTTGCTAGCTTGCTTGCTCTAAGGGGGGTTCAGGCACTGGGCTTTGTAAAGCACCTTGAGACAATTTTATTGTTTTGGCGTTATATAAATAAAATGGAATTGAATTGAATTAATACATTTTACAAGGCAAAAACCTGTAATTACCGGCTAACGGAAACCCAGGTGTGTATAGGAGGGGGTCAGAGTGTGCCAACATATGTGTGTGTGTGTGTGTTTGTGTGTACAAGTATGTGCTTGTGTGTGTGTGTGTGTGTGTGTGTGTGTGTATGTTACACCCCACCCTACAGCAACAAAAAATCCCAGGCTGAGAGGCAGCAAGACCAGCAGTCCCCAAGCTGGAAGCCTCTCCATCTGCAGCAGGAACCTGGATATATGAATGGCTGCCTTATCACCTGGCCAGGTGCACCTCATCCGGCAATAAGGTGTAGTACAACCTGGGCGGAGCTACACAGAGAGTAGAAAGGACAAAGAAAACACAGGACACACACATGTGGCCGTAATATGTAAGTATCTGTATCTGTGATTATATGTGTGTTTGTATGTGTGTGCGAGTGTGTGTCTATGCATTAGTGTGTGGGTGAGAGAGAGAGAGAGCACATGAGCATGTCTATGTGCATGAACACATGAGGTACTGGGTAAAGGGGGCCGTGTGTGCTTTGTTAGGCGTGTGCCTGCCGTTATCCCTAGGACTAGTAACCATGGCTAATGCATGTGTCCAACTTCTCAGTTTGAGCGGCTCATGTGATACAGGCACTGTTAATCCTGGGAGCTCATTGTGATTGGTGAAGCCTGGCTCGCTCAGACTATGTGGGCTATGAGTAGCCTAGTTCCTTTCCATACGGCTCATCTACACGGGGAGGTTATTTCTATTCACTTTTAGTCATAAATGACTTGCTCTTATAGGAGAGAGAACAGGACATCCAAGCACACTATACACAAACACACACTAAAGGAGGGAAAGTATAGTATATATACTATTTCTGTATTAACAAGAGTTTGTATGTATTGTAAAGATATAGAGTATGTTATTTCCTATCAATATTACTGCAATTTAGTGTATATATTTAAGGGGGATCCCTCTGACACCATATTTCTGCTCTCTCCTGCTCATTAAAATGCTGTGTATGGTCTGGGCCAGATCTGGGCCAGGTCCGAGCCAAATCAGCTCCAGAATCAGGAAGTCACCTATGTCTTCCCAGAGTGCCATTTAAGGACATTAGTAAGGCAAATCCAAAGCCCAGCACTTTAGAGGGGCTGTTTCAATGAGAGCAAAAGGGCCATTATTCCCTCATTGTACTCAATCTGTTCTGGGCTGGATCTTTGTGCAGAAATCAATAGAGTTTCCTAAGATCACGCCTTGTGGCAGCTGGCGGAGGTGAGATTGAATCTCACCCTTAAGTATTCTTAACACCCCCCGAGAGGGTGGGGGTGGGGTGGGGGGGGTTGGTAGTGATAGGTTATGCTTGGATGGAAGTGGGGGGGTGATTTCAGAGCCATATTTCTCTCTGTTCCACTGCTGGACAGTAGCTTTTCTTTTGGGGTACTGAGGGGCTTGTGGACTCCTTGAGATTCTGGGTTCTTTGTCTGCCTTTGTCTAACATACATTTGACAATCACACAGAGCCTATGTTGATAGGATTAAGAACTGAAGAAGATTCCACGGGCAATTACCTCGGGTGTCATGCGGCGTCTGGATGAGCTTGTATGGTTTGGGAAGTGTGCATTTGTGTGTGTGTGTGTGTGTGTGTGTATGTGTGTGTGTGTGTGCCTTTGTGTGAAGTTGGGCAACATTTGTTTGGAACAAAGGCTGTTTTCGCTTTGTTTCTTCTTCAAAGAAAGAACAATGTCACCCCCCTGTGGTACAAAGAGGGAAGTTCAGTTTAGCTATAATCATGTTTCTCTCACTTCTCTCATTCTGGATGGGTCTGAGCAGAAAACGTTGTGCCTTCGTGCACATTTAAGTACACAAGAAATTCACATGACTTGGAAGATGGGACAATTATGTCACTGCACAGTCTGCACAAAAACACTGAAAATATTCTTTGTCAGAGAAAATGTAGATATTGTGAGGGCACACTCCACGGACAATATTTTAACTGTCAGAGCATATTTGAACTGTGGTTTAAGTCTGCTAAAGTGGTGTAACACTTATGTGGTAATACTTATGAGGAACTGTGCTATGGGCTGCAACATCACATAACTATATTCTCGCCTCTTCCTGCTTCACAACAGAACACACCCAATTATGCAAACCCTCACCAGAGGGAACATGCAACCTTTACAGACAAGGATATTTGAGATGCCTCTGCTATGAAGTGCTAAGTTACGGATGGTTCAATGGGACTGATCAGCCTCTCAACACCAGTGTGCTGCAATAACAGGGTTGTCTGGCTCAAACGGGAAATATAATTTGGTGAGTCAGTGTTTATGTATGTCTGTCATCAAGATAACAAGGTAGTTTTTGTCTTTTTAAAGTCTGAGGAATGCTGACAGGCCAATTCCAATCAGGTTTTAATTTAATTTTGTGTATCTAGTGTATGATGGGACTTTTGTCAATGTAGTGATAGGACTTTTTCTTTTTAAACTGTACTCCGGAAAAACATCACATGTAGTTCTTGTAGTTCCGGTTCTTCACGTGATAGTAAACAAGATGGCTATTCCATTTACAGATGATGAACCGGTAACCGATGAACTTATACGTGAACTAAAATCTGAAGAATCCTAGCAAATACAGACAGTGATGGATAAACTAACATTAATACTACCTCTATAACAACTTTTCATAGCTATTTAATGTCATGCACTGTTTTTGTTAACTTTTTATCTGCTCAATCGTGCTGCGCCGCTATGTTGAGCATGTTAGTAAACATACTGGAGTCACCCGTCATAAGCTAACCTCAGCATTTTCCATTGACCCTAAGCCAAAAAGGGAAGCATGAATGACCACAACTGATGTAACATCTGCTGAATTAATAACAAAGCGAACAACGGCAATACCGCAATACGATCATATCGCATTTGATCACACAACAATGTGTTTGATCGCATTTGATCACACAACAACATAACAGATTGCATGTTATGGCATGTTATGGCATTTAGTGTTGAACCAGAGCCAGAGGTGCTGTTTGAACTGTGTACTAATTATGATGTCCCTAATGCTGTAGGCCCCTGAGGCAACCCACAGGCACGGCAGGTGGAAGGTGTATCGCGATGCCAGCTTCCCTCTTCCAGAATATGGAGAAGATCTCACGGTGTGTTTTTCATGAATGATATTTCAATTCATGCCTGACACAAGAACAACGAATAGAATATGTAGACTTACTTGTGTGCTATTTTTGTTGTTGAGATAGCTGAGAAGCTATTTAACAACAAGGTATTATATGTCTGCAGGTCCCACAGCAGTGTGCTGATGACCCATATGGCGTCAATGCAGTAGTGGTGATTGCTGACAGATCCTTCCCCCTCTGGAGGCATCCGCCGTTTCCCATCCCTGTCTCGTGAGTTGATCCACTTTAGCATTGAGTAGTAAACAGGTCTGCTTCTAGGATGAGGTAAAGGCTTACACCCAAGTAGGAGCTGCTAGTGGGAGCTAACATTACATTAGGACACATGCTCTTCTTTGCACGTGTAGGGATGGTATTCTTTATAGATAAATACGGCAGAAATGACTATACACTACTATAAAGGGAGCGCATAGGTGAGAGAGGAGTCAACCCACCCAGCCTTGAACCCGGGTCAACAAGGTAACAAACACCTGACCTGCACCAACTCCAAAGAGCCAATTTATTTGTAAGGCAGCCAGAGCCATAAGGGGTTTATTCTTTAGCCTTCATTCTCTGACATCCACCTTTGTAGGGTAGATATTATACTTAATTTGTGGTGACGTTAGAGGCCTGTTCATACCCTCTGGTTCTGACAAACGGTGTGAATTAGCTGCTGTAAATCACTGCCTTCCATGCTAACTGGATGTTTGATTTCCTGTCCACTTTCACAGAGACACCAGGGCCTTGCCAGAACTTCCCCATGGTAAGTCTAACTCGCAGACAGAACCACAGAAACATCACAGCTAATCCAGAAACTGAATCTAAATAAGATTTGTGACACCAAATGTACTTTTGTGCTCCTTACTGCCCACAGGGACTGTGGATGAGAGTCAGATTCACAGAGAGGACGTGGATGAGAGTCAGATTCACAGACAGGACGTGGATGTCTCAAGGGCAGTTCCTCAGCTCTCCAGCCCCACTATATCACCTGCCATGAGGGCCACTGCTGGTGGTTCAGCTGCTGCCCTCCTAAGCCCAAATACTACTGAAGGTAGGAGGACCATTCAATAGACTTGCTAACCACATTTGTCCTAGCATTTGACGCAAATCTGTCTTTCTTGCTTTCATTCATTCTTGGCTTACATATTTCATTTGTAGTTGTATTTTAAGTATATTTCACTGCTAGCAATTAGGCTAAAACCCATGGGTGCATCTGTTGCTAGCACATGTCTTAAGTGTCTCTTTAAGCATGTGATCTTAAAGAGACAGTATGCAACAATTTGCCACTTTTTGAAGCATGTTTTTATAAGCAACAAGTACTCGTATCATCTCAAACTAATTTTCATGATATATGGTCATGTGAAGGACAGACAAACACCCCTGTCCTTCCAATTAGCTTCCTGGCTATGCACTATGTAGTTCTGAGGTCTGGGTTGGCCCACCCCACGAAAATGTAAAGAAAAGCTTTCACAGCACAACATCACAATCTTAATTGCCAAAAGACACGAGTTAGCAAGCTAGCAAGCCTTTTATCAGTGCCAACTTTGCTGTTGCTGTTGTTTGTAAGGGTTTTGCATTGCCTTTTAGTAGTTAGATTGCTAGTTTTCAACCAAAACTCCTTACTGCTGCTTTAAGGAGTGAGATTTACTCACTGCACAGTTCTCTTCCCGCTGGCCACCCTAATACAATTCCTCATTTCTCCTAGGAGTGGAGCCATTGGCAGTGTCTGTGGAAACTGGCCAGGCCTGTGAGATAGTCCAGCCCATGGAGTCAGTGGAGGAAGAGGACGAAGACGTACAACAAAGGGGAGGGCGGAGAGACGGCAAAAAGAGACGCAAAAAATCACAGCGTCATAAAAGGCGCCGTTAATGGGCTACACCCATCCTTATGCAAGATGCTATGTATTTGTCAGGATTGTGCCTTGTCCTTTTCTTGTGCTTGTACTTTGTATCCCTTCCGTGCCCTTATGTTACTTCCTGTTTGCCATTTGTTTACTTCCTGTGTATAGTCCTTTGTGCCGGTTCCTGCCATGTGCTCCAGTGTTTACCCTTTACCTGTGTTCCTGTTCTGTGTACCTGTGTCTCCACCCCTCACCTGTTCCCATTTAGTAGTCTTGTTAATTCCCTTGTTTAGTTCACCTGTGTCTTGTTATCTGGTTTACCCTCTTGTAAACCCTTGTCTTCCCCTCTGTCTTTACCGGTCTGTTTTGCATTATATGTGCTGTATGGGTTGTTCTGCCTGATTAAGATTAAAAACCTTTTTTTTTCGTCAAATCGTGTGTGTGTATTTTGGTCCTGCACCGTAGAAGAACCGAGACAGACCGTGACAGTATTAGTATCAGCAAAAATATATCTTAAAATTCTAAAGACTGTGTTGTCAATGAAACAATAGGCTCACCATATTGTATCAAATAAAGTGCAGGGAGTGGGGAGGAAATATTTGAATGTTTTCTGGTGTGGATAAGAAAGAGTACTTGTTTAAATGCAATTCATTTGGCACATACACACAGCTAATTGCAAATGGAACCAGAGATCTAATTTGAATGGTGTGGTGTTTCTGCCCTAAGGCTCAAGCTCTAACACTGGCCCAAGACATAATCCAATTTTCATGTATTTGACTCCTTCATGCTCATACTATACGAGTAGGAGCCCCTTTGTCAGATTGTGTTTAAAGAGATATACACTGAAAACACGTTTTACCTCAAGACATCACAATCTGCTCTTCACTCTAGCAACAGAAACTTCCCACGGCCTTTTGTGGTTGCATCCAACAACAGATAGATCTTAGTAACAGTGAGCAAGTAGGTGGTTGAGTGGGATTTCAATGACGGAGTTGTCAGATAATAATTTATCGTCATCAAACATTCAAAACTATAAAAGAAACTGACGGTATAGGATAGCTCTCAGATTGTCTACGGTTGGATTACATCTCTTTATCAAACAAGAATATTAAATTGGATCATTAAGACAACCATAGATATTTGTGTTTCACAATCATTAGATCAGGAGGAACATCCAAAACAAGCTTGTCGGGCTCACTCATGTCTTGGCAGACAAGAGAGAGGCACGGGCCCACTCTCAGAGGCAGCAGCAGACAAGAGAGAAGCAATTTCACAAACATTGCACAAGGTTTATATAGAAAAACGTTAGCGTTCTCTGAGGCCAAAACACTATGTCAGCAGGGATAACCACGTGGTGGGTCTCTTACGTCCGAGGTCAACTTGCCATGCTTTTTGCAAAGTAATGCATCAGCAAGGCAGAAAAGCTTCTTATCAGCCCTCACTTACACACACGTCATGTTACAGCTCACAAAGGCATATTATTTACGCACACTGAGTTTCACTTTCCTTTCCACATTTATAAAACCTGTCAGACCACTATGGTCTAGGGCTGTGAAACATTAAAACTTTGTTATGAGGAACTGTGCTGTTGAAGTAACATCCCATAATTATCTTCTCTGCTCTTCCTGATTCACAGATCACACCCAAATAAACCCCAAAGGGAATGTGCAGCCTTTACATGCAAGGATATTTGAAGTGCCTCTGTTATTAAGTGTGGTGTTTCAGAAGGTTCAGAGGGCTAGAGAGAAACACTCATGAGCACTGAATTGGACACAGGAAATATGGTTTGGTGAGTCAGTGTTTATGCATGTCTGTTTATCGTCAGAATGTTGTCAATACACATTTTCTATTTTTAAGGTATACGTGAACAGATTATTTTCTTATTCAGTATTGATCTGATATAAAGTGGTGGTGGGACCTTTTTTTTTGTTAAAAAAATGTACTCCGGAAGAGTTAAGGTAGCAGGTTCCGTCAACTATTAGTCACCGACATGTCTCTGTCACACGCTACTGAAGAAACGGTACTGTCCCACGACTGACATAGCACGATATTTTAACAGTGCTAGCGTGTAATAACTATGATGATTAACTACCATTAACATTATTTTCATAGCTATTTCATTGAATGCATTGTTGCATAACTCTACGCTTACTCTTGCTGTGCGGCTAACACATTTAGCATGCTAGTAAACATGTTCCACGTTGTCCGATTTATCTCTTCCGATTGACTCTAAAGCCAAAGGGGAAGTGAGGCTGAGTGAGATGAATGTTTTTTTTTTTTAACCATGTGAGAGGTTGTTGGGTGTGCTAATCTTGATCGTTTCCAACACTGTTTTGCAGGAGGCTCCTGTGGCGAGTCACAGGCAAGGCAGGCCAGAGGTGGTGTATGACAACACCAGCTTCTTTCTACAAGATTATGGCGAACAAGATCTCAAGGTCTGGCTTTTACATTCAGCAACGAAACCATGATTTAACCTGGCCCTATCACTGGGCCAACAGAATATGAATACTTATTCTGATAATGTTCAGGTTCACCTGGTTCCATTATGATACTATTAAACCCACATGCATTATACTGTATGTCTGTTGTCTGCAGGTCTCACAGCAGTGTGTGGATGACCCATATGGCTTCAATGCAGTAGTGGTGATTGGGGACAGATCCTTCCCCCTTAGGAGGTGTCACCCATTTCACATCCCTGTCTCGTGAGTTGATCCACTTTAGCACTGAGTAGTAAACAGGTCTGCTTCTAGAATGAGGTGAAGGCTTACACCCAAGTAGGAGCTGCCAGTGGGAGCTAACATTAGGACACATGCTCCATTTAAGATTTTGGTGAAGAGGTGGTAATGAACATTAGGAGACATGCTATTATTTGTTATTAGTAGTTGTAGGCTAATCTTTTCAGATAAACATATCATAATTGATTGTGTAACGTTGTGGTCTTTGTTTGGAAACAAACTGTTAGTTTTGTGGCCTCAAAAGTTAATTCTGTGGCATTCATACTCGAAGAGTTGCTATTGTATTTGATTTGTTGTGATGTTAAAGACCTATTCACTCTTTGGATGCTGCGAACTGTGTGAATTAGCTGCTGTAAATCACTGTGTTCCGATGTTTCATTTTCTGTCCACTTTTACTTTTTCACAGTGCAACTAGGACCTTGCCAGAACCTCGCCATAATGGTAAGTCTATCCACAACCCCAGACCAATCACAGCTGGTCCCAAAAACCACTGGGTATAAATGAGATATATGATAATTTGTGTGCATTTGTGGTTGATATTTTCCAGTGATTGTGAGTCAGAGTCACAGTGAGAGTGAGGAAGTGGACATAATGAGGGCGGTTCCTCCTCTGGTTCCTAATGCTCTTCCCATGAGGGCCAGTGGTGGAGATCTGGCTCCTCCTCCCACAAGCTCAAATCCCACTGATGGTAAGAGGGTTCAAGTCACACTTCTGACCAGCCCACTCTAATATCCTATGCAAACCTATTTTTCTTTAGTTATTCATTTAGATTTGAAACATGTTGCAGTATTTTATTACCACAAGGATTACTGCATGTTTAGCCCTGCTCCTGCCAAGCCCCCTCCTGATTCAACACACCTGCCTCATACACATACACACATAAGACGAAACGGTAGGTGGCGACTCTTTCTTGCGGAAACTGAAACCCAAACTGATATCTTGACTGCAGACCCTGACCTGGTTCTACAACACACCGACTCTATCAGTTTACTTACAAGGTGAGAATTTAAAGACGTCAAGTCTATCCCTAAACCGTCAGAAGAGGTGCGTGACCTTTTGGATTATGTTATCCAAAAGGGGAGTTCCACATCACTGCGCCTTCTAAGTCTCCTCCAGGAAAAAGAAATGCAACAAACTTTTCCAAGACTGGGATTCCTGAAGGAGCTATCCCAAAAAGAAAAGACCAAAAGACCTTGCATCATATTGTATTATGGTTAAGCCCCATATAATTGATTAATAAGACTGACTGTTAAGGTTCATGTTATGCACAGAAATTGATTTTATTTCACAGAGAAGTGTGGAGTCAAAAGACAGCAGCCAATGGCAGTGGAAGAACTTCCTTCAAAGCAGTTATGCACAAACTGTGAGTAATTAACTCTCTCTCTCACATGGACTACCTTTATTTTATCACTTGATGTAAGTAATGTTAAAATTATTTTACAGCTGTAGTGACTGAAAAGGATTTGATGCTGGTCGCAAAAAAAATCGGGCGGCATTGGAAGCAGTTTGGAAGAGTGGCATTGGGCATCTCAACAGTACAGTTGGACCATGTTGTTGCGGACAACCCTTGCAACGCGGTGGAACAGATCTTTGCCATGCTACGCATCTGGAGTATGCGTGAGCGGTCAAAGGCCACCGCCAAACACCTTCACTGGCTGCTTTCTGAGGGTGACTGGGAAGTACCCCCTGAGGACATTAAGTTCCTGCTGGATGGCAGTTGAGGGGTTTACTCATGCACCCATACACCCTGTATACACAATGTGTTTACTATATGGCAGCACTCCACACAGAGCAGCCCTGTGCTACTCCCCTAATGCCAAAGCCAGTTCAGCCATAGCTGATACATTTCACCACAAGTGACTGAAGGTGCTTTTTATGCATGCTGTTGAGTCCTTCAGAATGGTTATGCACTCAAAAAATATGTATGGAGTGTGTGGGTTGTATATAGATCCATTTGATTATTTTCCAGAGTTTAACCTCTGTGCGTTTTGTTTAGTTAGGAGAGTTCTTCTGTGTGTTATCGGTTTGTTGTATTAGAAACTTCTGTGTGTTGTCCTACTTAGGACGGAACATCTTCTGTGCATTCTCCCCGGTTGTGTTTTGTTTCCCGTTTCCCTGGCTGATTCCTAATAAACAATGTTGAACTTCCATCTCTGTGTTATTTTTACCTTATTTTCCAATACTGACTGGCGGACTATACATTATCCTGCTCATTATACGGTTATTATACTAGCCAGAACGATAAAATACATTCCTCCAAAATACCTCTTTTCAATGATTTTATTGCTGTTTCGTGACTTCTGCTAAGAAAAAATTGTTAATAAAAACAATTATTATCTGTAACTAAAAAAGAAAAATAAGGTACTTCATAAATGTCCTCACTTGTCCTAGGCGTGGAGCCATTGGGAGCATCAGTGGAAGCTTGCCAGGCATGGAGTAGGGTCCAGCTAATAGGGTCAGACGAGGAAAAGGGCAAAGGTGGAAAACAGGAGAATACGGAAAGAGAGCAAGAAAAGACACAAGAGAGGACATCGCTACAACAGCCGCTAGGACCATATCCTCAGAAACAAATCATGTCTAACTACAGTATTGTTACTGTTGTTAAGCCCCGTCCTGTCTCTTAGTTCATTTTCCTTGTGTTGTCATGTGTTCTTCGGTTTTGTGTTTGTTTACCTTTATCTCCTCTTGTCTGACTCCTCCCGCCCTGCCCCGCCTATTGTATATAGTCCGTGTATTCTTGTTTCTCGTTGCGTTCACGTCATTGTATGTTCATTTTATGAGAGGACATCGCTACAACAGCAGCTAGGATTGCACATTGTCCTCACCATTGTCCTCAGAACAAATAAAACATGTTTCCAAATGATGTCTAACTACAGTATACTGTGGGTTAAACCCATATTTTATCCAAGGCACCAACTACGGCTATGCAACTGGAATGATAGTTAGTGCACTATTGCTGTGGAATTAGATTCCGTAGCAATAGCTTTAATATTATCAGTCCGGAATGTTTTTTATGTGTATATTTACTGAATGTTCCGTATGGTTTATTTCTTGTGGTGCTGAATCGACGCAGGGGAAATAGGACACTGCTCCTCACAGGCACCTCTGGTCACAAGCGTTCTGGGCTGGGCCTCAGCAGGCCCAATGGCCCCCTGTCAGCATGCCTCAGTGGTGAGGCTTAGTCAGGGTAGGCCGTATGTTTAGTCAGTAACTTTGTGACGTCATACATTTAAATATTTAATTGAAGTAAAGTATTCGGCCCAAGTTTTGACCGAAGCAACATATATTGATTGGGAATCAATCGACTGTTTGCTAGGCAACAATGTTATTCACTGTAGCAACTTTGGCATGAATATTAAGAGGGGGTGGACTCTTAATGACAGTATTCATTGCCTTGCAACGCATGACACTGAAAACTTAGGTTGGAACTATTTTTGGGGGTAGAGAATGAATAGACAACATGGAAAGGAACCACAAGCTGGTGTATTCAAACTCAATTAGCCAGAAGTAGAACTTTTGTATAAAATCAATATGAAACTCATGCTCATGGGATTGCTAAAGGATATCCTCACGGCTGTGATTAGGCCGTAGGCAGGAGGCCAAGTGCCCACGGCCAAATCACAGCCGTGAGAACATCCTTTACCAACCCCACTCTCATTCATGTCTTATAGTATCCAATAACGTGAATGAGGAGTGAAGAAAAAGTTCTAACTTGAACTAAAGACATTTTCCTGTATTTACTGTTATAGCATCTACTATATTCTTAGCCTGCTAGGTATACAGTCATGGACAGAAATATTGGCACCCCTGCACTTCTGTCAGATAACGCACCACTTGTCCTAGAAAATTGTTGCAATTACAAATGCTATCGTATTCACATGTTTATTTATTTTGTTTGACCAACACAAAAAATACAGAGAAAAAAGGCCAAATCTGATATGATTCCACACAGAACAAAAATGGACTAGAAGAGGTGCAAGGTGGGGTACCAATATTTTTGTCCATCACTGTACAGCTGTGGGACCCTTTAGGTGAGTTTAGATTAGGGATGCACCGATACCGATACCAGTATCGGTGCCGATACTTCGTTAAAATACTCGTACTCGTTTTGAATTGCCGATACCAAGCACCGATACCACTCATCAGTATTTCACTGCATCAAACTGGCCGGGCTATGCTGACACAAAATGTGATTTATTGTCCTACCTGTCCTACCACTCTCTGCCAGACTAGTAAGTAGCTTATTTGCCGTCTTGTGTTGCATTTGCTTGATGTTTGACTGTGTTAGGAAAGTTTGTCATAGTGTCAAAGTATTTCAGTATACAGGTTTCGCTATATTTAGCTGCTAGCATCTCGTTAGCGATTAGCAATTCCGTTGAGCTGCCTTAACGGCGATTTGGGCTCATTTTAAGATAAATGACGACGACAGGAGTAAGGCACAGTGTAAGATCTGCACTGCTACGATGTGGAGGGGCGGAAAGGAAAGTACTTTGTTTAACACAAGCAATTTGATTAAACATCTGAAGACACACCATAGTGCTTAGTACACAGCGTTCACTGATGCTAGTGGCGCAAGACCGAAGCAACCAATCTTAACTGACGTCTTGCAAAAGAAAAAAACGCGCACGCACACACAGAGAGAGAGGTAGAGAGAAAGACTGTGCCACATAGGTTAAGTGATTGTTTGTGTACTTGAGCAGGAGATTCTTCTGATCCTTTTGTAACTGAAATGTGCTCTTGTGCTAATCTAGTAATAGTTCTGTTCACTTTTTGTTAAGCAGACTGTGTTGTTAACTATGCAGCAAATTGAATTGCCTTTATCTGGTTATATTTGCATTTGGTCTCATGTGATGATATTGTCTGTTTGAAGGCTTTTTTGTGTGTTAAAACCAGAAAGCTCTGTTTATTTTTGGCTTGGGATAGCCTTCTGTTAATTTTGTACTATAGGCTTGACATAATCTGCAGAGGATAAAATAAAATCTGCCTCCAAATGAATTGCACTTTCATGGAGACCAAATCTAAGAAGTATCGGTATCGGTACTCGGTATTGGCAAGTACATGAATAAAAATACTCGTACTCGTATCGGTTTGTAAAAAAGTGGTATCGGTGCATCCCTAGTTTAGATAGTAGCTGGATATGTGCAATTAATGCAAGTTCACCTGAATACATCACAATGTAATCCACACAACACATAGTAGGACATCATGTGCTGGTAATTTAGGCTTTTGTGGACAAAAAGTGTATTCTACTAGGCCTACTTGAGTTTGGATCTCTTTCATTACACAAAACATTTTGTTGGATGGTTATGACAAAATTAAATATACGTTTTCAACATTCATTAGCTTATCAGAAACATCCAAATCAAGGAAGATGGAACATGAGGATTGCACGTTCAGGTAAGAGGATGGGTGGGGATAAGATAGTAACAGGTAATGTGATGTACTGATTGGATCATATCACTTTAGTGATTGATGCGCACTGCGCAAGCTCATGTATACGTTAGTTGAACGTTACCTGCCTTAATGGATGCTGTGTTGAGTTACAGTTCTCAGTAAATATCAACGTGTGTAATACGACCGTCTCGTTATTAATACACCACATAATTGGCGACGAGGTAAAGTGGAAGACGTGAAGTGAAGATGGCAAACTATGCAAGACCGGACGAGTTCAAGCCTGAAGTTGAACAGTGGTCAGCATACGTCGAGCGAATGGAGCTCTTCATCGATGCACATGATGTTCACGCGGATAAAAAGGTAGCGACCTTGTTAAGTGCTATGGGTGCTTCAACATACAGTGTTTTACGTAATTTAGTCCAACCACAGAAGCCAAAAGACAAAACTTTTGATGCTATCGTGAAAATTCTGATGGAACATTATGAACCCAAGCCCTTGGTCGTTGCCGAACGTTTTAGGTTTCGAAAATGTGCTCAGAAGAAAAATGAAAGTGTTAGCAAGTTTGCTGCTGAGTTAAAGCAGTTGGCTGCACGGTGTGATTTCGGAGACAAGCTTAATGAAGCTCTGCGCGATGGCTTTGTCAGTGGGATTTATGACGAGGCTTGCCAACGCAAACTGCTTGCTATGGATGGACTGACTTTTGCGAGGGCCCTTGAGGTCGCGCTCAACATGGAGACAGCCCACCGAGATGTGCGACAGTTGAGACACACTGATGATGCAGCCGTTTCTGTTCACAAGGTAAACCAGAAGCACAAACCTCAACCAGCACAGGCAGAGTGCTACAGATGTAAAGGCAAAAATCATAGCGCAAATGAATGCTACTTTAGGAATTCTAAATGCCATAAATGTGATAAGCTTGGACATATCCAGAAAGCGTGTAGGGCTAGTGAGCCAGCACGTGAAAAAAGGGGGAAGCAGAGACCAAGCAAGCACCAAGGCACTAGCTATGTTCATGCTGAAGATGAGACAGGGGCTGAAACAGTGCTTAGTGTAAATGAGGCAGAGAAACATGCATTTAAAGTGAAATTTGAAGTGAACAAGGAAGATGTTCTAATGGAAATAGACACAGGAGCAGCTGTCAGCATTATTTCAGAGACCGTGTACAAAAAGTAATTTGCACGTGTACCGTTAAAGAGCAGCAATGTTGCACTGAAAACTTATACAGGCCAGGCTATTCCAGTGAAAGGACAGTTCTTAGCCAGAGTGGCTTATGGAGACCAGTCTGCTGACTTGCCACTAATCGTAGTAAAAGGAAATGGCCCTTCACTCTGTGGTAGGAACTGGCTCGAAAAAATTAAATTGGACTGGAAAACGATTAAAATGGTCAGTGAAAACACAAAGACACCCAAGTCAATTCCTGACGTGCTAGCAAAATACAGTCAGGTGTTCAAGGACGAGCTTGGAACATTAAAAGACATTAAAGCAACAATTTCAGTGAAGCCTGACGCCACTCCAAGATTTCATAAAGCCTGTCCCCTGCCATTTGCTATGAAGGCGCGAGTGGAAGAAGAGCTAGGACGATTTGAGAGAGAGAATGTCATCTCCCCATTAAAGCACAGTGAGTGGGCGGCTCCAGTAGTTCCTGTGGTCAAGCGGGATGGCACAATCCGCTTGTGCGGCGACTACAAGGTAACTGTGAACCAGGCTACCAACACTGACACATACCCACTGCCACGTATCGAAGAAGTTCTGGCAACACTCAGTGGTGGGAAGTTGTTTTCAAAAATAGACTTAGCCTCAGCCTACCAGCAGGTACTGCTTGATGAAGATTCAAAGAAATACACAGCAATAAACACTCACAAGGGACTATTCGTCTACAACCGCCTTTGTTTTGGCGTGAACTCTGCTGTCAGTATTTTCCAGAGGATTATGGAGAACATCATGAAGGACCTCAATGTTGTTGTTTACCTTGATGATCTCCTAGTGATGGGAAAAGACGACGCCCAGCATCTTCGGAACCTGGACAGAGTTCTGCAGCGGTTGCAAGAAAATGGACTGAGAGTGAAAAAGTCAAAATGTGAGTTTGGCCGGACTCTGATCGAGTACCTGGGCCACGTGCTGGATGAAAAAGGTGTGTATCCATCTAAAGACAAGGTCAGAGCTATACATGAGGCACCAGCACCCACAAATGTTAAAGAACTTCGAGCCTTCTTAGGGCTTGTGAACTACTATGGACGTTTTGTGCCACAGCAGAGCACTGTGCTGGCACCCCTCTACAGACTCTTGAAAGAGCAAACCACCTGGAAATGGAGTAAAGCTGAACAGGACTCATTCAACAAATGTAAGGAACTTTTGACAAGTGATAAAGTGTTACTGCATTATGACCAAGACTTGCCACTTACCCTTGCATGTGATGCGTCAGCTTACAGAATAGGAGCCGTGATTCAGCACACAACACCCAATGGAGAAGAACATCCAATCGCCTATGCCTCTCGAACACTCTCTCCAGCAGAGAAGAAATATTCACAGATAGAGAAGGAGGCGTTGAGCCTAGTGTATGGTGTGAAAAAGTTTCACCAATACCTGTGGGGGCGACAGTTCAATTTGATCACCGACCACAGACCTCTATTGACACTGTTCGGGGAGCATAAGGGGCTTCCAACAATGGCGGCGGCGCGTATCCAGAGGTGGGCTATCGTGTTGTCAGCGTATGACTACCACATAGTCCACTGCCAGTCAGAAAAGCACGGTAACGCTGATGGGCTGTCCCGTGTCCCTCTCTCAGAGACCAAGGATTCTGGAACCGAAGCGATGTCAGCGTACATTGATGCCCTGATGTGTGAACATCTGGAGGAAGCACCACTGAACGCAAGACAGATTGCCACAGCAACAAGAAAAGACAGAGAGCTTTCACAGCTGCACAGGTACATTATGGAAGGATGGCCAAAAGAAATTCCAGATGAAATGAGGATGTATCACAAGAAGAGAGATGAACTGTCTGTTGAACAAGGTTGTGTTCTATGGGGCACACGAGTGATTGCACCAGTGAAGCTGAGAACAGCAGTGCTCAAGGAGGTACACAGTGGGCATCCTGGCACTGTAAAGATGAAGTCAATGGCTAGACAATATGTCTGGTGGCCTAATATTGACATGCACATTGAAAAAGTCTGCAAAGAATGTGAAACCTGCCAACTAGAGCAACGCATGCCGCGTCAAAGCCCACTGCACCCATGGGAGTTCCCTGGGGATGTTTGGAAAAGACTCCACATTGACTTTGCAGGGCCATTCATGGGCAGTATGTTCATGATCGTGGTCGATGCATTTTCAAAGTGGCTGGAAGTGTACAAAATGATGCAGACAACTTCCACAGCCACAATCACAAGATTGAAAAGATTATTTGCATCCTATGGAGTCCCAGAGCAAATCGTCACAGACAATGCAGCAACTTTCATGTCTGATGAATTTCAGCAGTTTACGAAGAGAAACGGAATTCTACACACAACAGGTGCTCCGAGACACCCTGCCACGAATGGCTTAGCAGAGAGATATGTCTCCACCTTCAAAGCTGGAATGAAAAAGCTGGCAAAGGATGATCTCAGTATCGAGGACAAAGTTTCTCACTTTTTGCTGTGGTATCGTACTACCCCCAACAGCACAACGGGTGAGTCACCAGCAGATTTGTTCTTAAAGAGACATATCAGAACCAGACTGGACTTCCTGAAGCCAAGCATCAGAGAAAGGGTGAGAAGAAAGCAGTATCGTCAGAAGGAAGAACATGACCAGCATGCTGCGGAGAGACAGTTTGATATGGATGAACAGGTATATCTGCGTAACACAGCAGGAGAAAAGCCTAGATGGATTCCAGGAGTGATAAGACAACAAACTGGACCTGTGTCATACAGGGTACAAGGTGAGAGTACTGAACAAGTGTACCGGCGTCACGGAGACCAGCTCAGACCACGCAGCACTCCAGAGACTTCAGAGCTACAGCCTGATGAAGACACAAGTCCATCAGCGGAGCAGGTAAAGGAGTGTGCCAGAACAGCGCCCACAACATCAGAGCAGGTACAGCTGCCTGAACCACCTGACCCTGTTCCAGTGGCTTTGCGGCGCTCAGAGCGGACTACTAGGCGTCCAGAGCGTTACCAGGACTGAATGTGGTAATAAGAAGCTCTAAAGACTGATTGAAACTTGAGTTGTTTGTTTTGATAACTTGATTACTGATGCTAGTTTATTTAATGTTTAAGTTGAAATAAGAAGTCAACAGCAGTCAGTGAGTTAAAAGACCAAAGTTAAGTTAGGTTAAATTGATACTCATAGCAATAATGACTAAGGTACTTTTGTGGTGGAATGTGTTAAGTTACCTTTAATCTAAAAGGGGAGGTAATGTGATGTACTGATTGGATCATATCACTTTAGTGATTGATGCGCACTGCGCAAGCTCATGTATACGTTAGTTGAACGTTACCTGCCTTAATGGATGCTGTGTTGAGTTACAGTTCTCAGTAAATATCAACGTGTGTAATACGACCGTCTCGTTATTAATACACCACAGGTAATAACACGCACCCACATGAATAGAACAGATCATTACAACTGATTTACTTAACTCTACTTACTTACAACTACATTATACTTAATATGAATTGGAACTAAAATGTATAACTCATGCATAGATTTTACACATGTATACATTCAGTTTTTGTTGGAAAAGATTGCCATTTATCTGTATCAACTATACTACTCATGTTATATGTAGCAAATTCTGTTTTTAGTATCTGTGCTGGGAGTGATGATTTTATTTGGAATCAACTTTCTTTGTACCACTGTACTCTTTCTGCACTGTGAAAGTGCTTAGATGTAATTTGTTTGAAGTTTGACTGATGTACTTCCGAATGTGCGGCCAGTGCATGGGAATAGACAGCCAACCTGTCATATTCAAACCAACCTGTAACATAAACATTCAGAGAGTGGAGCTTTGAGTGCATGTTCAGTGCTGATACTCAGTTGAAAAACATGCCTAATCATCTAGTCCAGTGGTTCTCAAAGTGGGGGGCGTGAACACTCTCCAGGGGGGGCGCGATGTCACAGACGGAGAAAAAAAAAACTACCGCCGACCTGTCACTGGTTAGTGAAAGCTCCCTCAGTGGCGAAATGCAAGGGGCTGGACTGACCCAAACAAATCAAATACAGTTTTGCTCCTGATCCACCAATCAAAACGGAGTTTTATCATTTGAACGCGAGTTGCACCTAAGTTTCCGAGTATAAAAAAAACCCGCAGGCATTGGTAAGCGCTCACCCTGAGACGACACTCTGCAGAGTTTGTTCAATTTCTCTTGTTTCCTGTATCATTCAGATATTCATTGCTTTATAAACAGTCTTTTTAAAGACTCACTCCTTCCTTAGTAATACCTTACTGCGCTTGCAGTAGGTCTATTCGTAGCCTATTCTAAGGAGTAATTTGCTCCACAGTCTTTTGAAAAAGCTCGTAGCCCCGAGAGCTAGCCTAGCTAGCTACCTTCTTCCAACTGCAGCTAGCCCTTTTCTCCTTAACACCTACCTTTGCATTTTTGTATCATCCACCGTGTTGCAACAAATAAAACACCAGCACTTGAATACTATTTTGTGCTGTCCCTGTCTACATTGTGTACAGTTCGTTTTGTTAGGAATCATTGCCTAGCACAGCCTTATCCTTATCTATTATTCGTGTCGTTCACAACCACACATGCAAGAACACGACGTTGAAATTAGAACTTTCTTAACTTCACACACACTGTATCAGCAAACAAACACAACTATAGACACGTTTCTGATTCGTAAAAGTCAGAAAGAGAAGCCTGTGGACTTCTTTAAACATGAACGTGATGGCCTCCAGCAACAACGAACCACCATCTCCAAGCAGTGTCTGGAGGCATCTTATGTAGTTGCTCATAGAATTGCTAAGCTTGGCCAACCCCATACAATTGCCGAAACACTGATTTTGCCGGCCGCGCAAGACGTGTAGAATAGGAGCTAAACTCAGCGCAATACCTATGTCAAATGACACTGTATCACGCCGAATATCAGAAATCAGTTGGGTCCTATTTCAAAGACGACTACCGTTCATTCGCCTGAGTTCGGGATCCATTTCTCTGCTCAGCAGACGAGCTGTCAATAGACATGAAAGAGCAGCTGAAGTGTGACAGTAGACTTAAGCATCTCCCCTATTTCGTCATTCTGGATAGCAATGATCAGCTTTGCGACATAGCCATAAAAATGCTCCTCCTTTTCGCGTCGACATATTTGTGCGAGGCAGGCTTTTCAAGACTGACTGCGCTCAAAACTAAATACCGCAACCGCGCACAGATCGAGGATGATCTGAGGATATGTTTGTCAAACATTGCCCCAAGATTTGAGGACCTTTGCAGTGCAAAGCAGGCTCATGTCTCACATTGACAGACCTGTAGGATTTTTTTTGTAAAGATCACAAGAGGCCCATAATAATAACAGTATCCAAATGATAGCAATAATAACACTAATTATTATTATGATAATAATACAATAATAATAATTGGTCGATAATCATTAATTATAATAATAATAACATAATGATGGTGATAATAATGAATAGCCTACTAATAGGCCTATTATTACTGATAATAATAATAAATAGTTATAATAATTGTCTGTATGGGCCTAACAATAGCCTAACCTTGACATGTCAGACCTATCAATAACAATATGCTATCTATCTATCTATCTATCTATCTATCTATATATGGTGGTGTAGTTGAGGGCGGTGGCTGCGGGCCGCGGGCCGCGCGCTGGGGAGGCCCCAACTACCCCTAACCAGCTTTGGGGGGGCCCAGCTTGCAAAAGTTTGAGAACCCCTGATCTAGTCAATCTAATAATGGAAATTAGAGAATGCCTTAATAAACAAAATGCTGCTTATAGTGCTTCCTTAGATGGTGCAGCAGCATCCTCGCGTTAAAACTGCTTGGTTGAGCCAGCAGTATCATCAGCATCAGCACCATTGCCTCAGCTAGCAGCGCCTCCTCCACCTCTCAGCACGACACACAGATAAACACATTTAAATCACACAAGCTGTAATCGGAACATCATATGAATGCAAAAACGTACTGTTCTATCTCTTTAAAAGAACTCATGATGCATCATATTTCCATAAACGCAAGATACACGTTTGATGATGACAGGGACAATGATTATAAACATTCAATTTATGGTATAGCCCAGCAGTATTCTATCTAAAGTACCAGACTTTATAATACAAACATGACATGCAATATTGTACATTACTTTTGACTCGCATGAGGAGGGGCAAAAGTAACACTGTGGTTGTTCCACATTTGCTCAAATGATACCTTAACCATTTTGGCAGAGGGCAGATGTAGGTTGTTAGTCATAAAATGTTGGCTTTCACTCTTTCACTTAAATTAAATTCAAAAAGTGCTAATTTTGACCTCTTGCAAATCTCAAATGCCCCCTCAGCCATTGCACCCTGCAGCTGGCCCTGCAAATGTAATAAGGGCATGGATCTGAGATGAGAATACAACTGGTTTGTCTTTCCATAATCAAGAGTCCTTATTAACATACTTCAGATGAAGAATTGAGATGGAATGTGTCATTATTATTATTAAGTTATTTCGTGGGGGTAAAAGTTGGAGGCAAAGTAACCATCCCACTTTTGTACACACGCCCAATTCCACTGCCAAGAACCAACACAAGCTCTAAAGCAAAGACCTCAGACCAGAATATTAATATTTTGTTGTTGGATACGTACAGCTATGGATTATACAATTGAGACTGTTTGTGGAAAATATATATCGATGACGACCTCCTTTTGGGACACGGTGATGCCTCGAATCTGGAAATCGCTGACCACAGAGCCAATGTAGGGGATGTCTAGTCCATTGGCTCCCCGCAAGGTCAGCCATGGTGCTTCTGCTCCCTGGAGTTGTTGGACATCAAAGAGTTCTTTACACAGGCCTTCGAAAAACAGGGTAACCTGGGAACCAGTGTCGACCAACAGGAACAGGAGAGTCGTTTGGCAGACGGCTAGCCCACAGTCGTCAGCTACAGAATAGGCATGGAGGTAGGCTACTTAGCTTAGCGGAGTTAGTGACGTCTTCCACTCCGATATCCTTCGATATGCTACGCTCAGGCTTCCCACAACGGACGTGGCTAGAGGGGTCGCTAAGTCCAGATCTGGCAGAATGCGAGTTCTGCGTTAACTCCGCGTCTGTTTGGAAGCTTGCCCATCTGGTCACCGTTGGTTTCCAACTCAATGCCGCCTTCTCCTCAAATCCTTTTTTCTGTCCCATACGGATACCTGGTGTATATTGATGGTAATATTTTTATACCATATATTGGAGACTCAGTCTGAGATATGATCAGTTCAGGAAACAGGTTTAATCTTTTTTTTTTTTTTTTTTTTTTTTTTTTATTAATAATCCCGCCACCACCCCCCCTCAATTGGGGGACTCTGCTATTATTATTATTTTTTTAAATTTATTTATTTATTTTTTAATTTTTTTTATCACTATTTTCATTTATATTGTATTCCTATTTCTTTCTACACATACTGTATATATAATAGCACAATATACATATGTACGTATATATATATATACACATACATATACACACATACAGGTTTAATCTTGTATAATGGTGCGCACCAAGGGAGACAGACTGAAGTACAGAGCTTAACCTAAGAATCTTCTAATCAGCCATTGTAACATTTCAGTTATATGCCCTCTGAGTATAAGGGGTGTCACCCTGTATTCATGAGGCCCAGGGCCATCAGACACTCTAATTTGACCAAGGAGAGTGAGACCACTTATCATACCTCATTCAGGTCAAACCATCATAAGTATATTCAACCAGAAATGCTTACATTCTAGCCTAAGTCCAAATAAAAGCAACAATTACAACTAGGTATAAGATGCATTGAATTATTGACTATACTCATACAGTTCACCTATCGCCAGCTTAGTTATTCCCTGCCGCACACCTGAAGCTAGTTTGCCTGATGAATTAATGAATAGGCGACGATTAGGCTCTTTGTTTACAACTAGGCTAGGGTGTTGCGTTTAAACCGTTCCCCGTAGGAAACTCATTCCCTGGTGTGTCGTTCCTCCCCCACTGAATCTAGTCACCCCGTGACATACTTTTGGTCAAATTGACACATTAACACATTTTCAAATCCTGTCAGAGCAGTCTGGTCTGTGGTCTAGGGCTGTGCAACATTTAAACTTTATGAGGAACTGTGCTGTCAAAAATATCCTTTTGGCTCCTCCTGCTCACATACAAAAAAGGGAATTGCAGCCTTGCTACATGCTGAAGAATGTTTGAAGTTCCTCTATTAGCAAGCCACCCAACTTCTGACACCATTTGTAGCGAAGGGAGAGAGCAGTCACCCCACCTGGTCTTGAACCTGGGTCTACAGGGTACCAAACCTGCACCCTGACCACGACGCCAAAGAGCCAGCAAGATGTTTCAGAGGGCTAGAGGGTTAGGGAGAAACCTTGTCTCATGAGCACTGAGTCGTCTGGATACCTCAAATTGGAAATATGGTTTGGTGAGTCAGTGTTTTTGTATATCTGTTTATCACATTTACATTTAGTCATTTAACAGACGCTTTTGTCCAAAGCGACGTTCAAGGGAGAGAACAGTCAAGCTACGAGCAATAGAGACTTAGTGTAACAATAAATACTATTTTACATAAGAAATAGAAAAAAAGTGCAGGAATGTTACTGCAAGTTAAGTACTAGTAGAAGTGCAAGTTAGGAAGGAAGGTGCTCTCTGAAGAGTTGGGTCTTCAAGAGCTTCTTAAAGGTAGAGAATGACGCCCCTGCTCTGTTAGTTTGTCGTCAGAATGTTGTCAATACACATTTTTCTATTTTTAAGGTTTAAGTGAACAGGTTATTTTCTTATTCAGTATTGATTTGATTTTGAAGTGGTGGTGGGACCTTTTTTTCTTGTTCTACTCCGGAACAGTTAAGGTAGCGGGTTCTGTCAGCTTTAACAGTCACCCTCATGGCTTTTTCCCTTTAAGATTTAAGCAAACAGGTTCTTTTCTTATTCAGTATTGATCTCATTTCAAGTGGTGGTTGGACCTTTTTTCAAAAATTCCGAAATTTTCTCCAAAAGAGTGAAGGTAGTTCCGTCAGCTTAGGAACTAAAGCCACAGCATGGCTTCGTCGAACGCTGCTGAAGAAACGGTACTGTCTTCAACAGTCCTAGTATGTAATAACTATGATGATTAACTACCATTAAAATTATTTCAATAGCTATTTCATCGAATGCATTGTTTGCATAACTCTATGCTTACTTATGCTGTGCGGCTAACACATTTAGCATGCTAGTACACATTGGGGTTCTATATTGTCCGATTCATTGTGAGAGGTTGTTGTGTGTGCTAATCATGATCGTTTCCAACACTATTCCAATAATATGCTATTAAACCCACATGAATTAAATGTCTGTTGTCTGCAGGTCTCACAGCAGTGTGTGGATGACCCATATGGCTTCAATGCAGTAGTGGTGATTGGGGACAGATCCTTCCCCCTTAGGAGGTGTCACCCATTTCACATCCCTGTCTCGTGAGTTGATCCACTTTAGCACTGAGTAGTAAACAGGTCTGCTTCTAAGATGAGTTGAAGGCTTACACCCAAGTAGGAGCTGCCAGTGGGAGCTAACATTAGGACACATGCTCCATTTAAGATTTTGGTGAAGAAGTGGTAATGAACATTAGGAGACATGCTATTATTTGTTATTAGTAGTTGTAGGCTAATCTTTTCAGATAAACATATCATAATTGATTGTGTAACATTGTGGTCTTTGTTTGGAGACAAACTGTTAGTTTTGTGGCCTCAAGAGTTAATTCTGTGGCATTCATACTCGAAGAGTTGCTATTGTATTTGATTTGTTGTGATGTTAAAGACCTTAATTAGCTACTGTGTTCCCATGTTTCATTTTCTGTCCACTTTTACTTTTTCACAGTGGAACTAGGACCTTGCCAGAACCTCATCATGATGGTAAGTCTAACCACAATCACAGACCAATCACAGCTGGTCCCAAAAACAACTGGGTATAAATAAGATTTATTATAATTGTGTGCATTTGTCGTTGATATTCTCCAGTGATTGTGAGTCAGAGTCCTAGTGAGAGTGAGGAAGTGGACTTAAAGTAACACTATGGAGTTTCTGGAGCCGCCAGGTAGGGGCAACTAGACAACTCTGTCGCACTTGAGTCCTACTGAGAGCGAGGAAGTGGACTTAATTTTTGTTGCTGTTTCGTGACTTCCGCCAAGAAAAAATGGTTAATAAAAACAATAATTATCTGTGACTAAAAAAGAAAAATTAGGTACTTCATAAATATCCTCACTTCTCCTAGGCGTGGAGCCATTGGAAACATCAGTGGAAGCTTGCCAGGCATGGAGGAGAGTCCAGCCCATGGGGTCAGATGAGGAAGAGGGCAAAGGTGGAAAAAAAGAGGAGAAGACGGAAACAGAGCAAGAAGACACACAAGAGAGGACATCGCTACAACAGCCGCTAGGACCATATCCTCAGAAACAAATCATGTCTAACTACAGTATTGTTACTGTTGTTAAGCCCCGTCCTGTCTCTTAGTTCGTTTTCCTTGTGTTGTCATGTGTTCTTCGGTTTTGTGTTTGTTTACCTTTATCTCCTCTTGTCTGACTCCTCCCGCCCTGCCCCGCCTATTGTATATAGTCCGTGTATTCTTGTTTCTCGTTGCGTTCACGTCATTGTATGTTCATTTTATGTTCATTTTATGTTTCTAGCGATCATTGTGAGCATTGTTATTTCCTCGAGTTTCCTGGTGTTTCCAGCGATCAGCATTTACTGTGTTACCAACATCAGCCTGTTCTACGGATTACCCTTTTGCCTCTGCCCTTTTGGATTTATCTACCTGTGAATTGTCTTCCTCTGCCTGATTGTTTGCTTGGATATTGGACTGATTACCTGTCACATCTGTGCTGACATCCGCTCCGGCCACGCCCCCTTTAGCACACTCTCACTTGCACACCCTCTGCTGCACCTCATTCAAATCATTACGGCGCACTCACACGTATGCGTTAGAATGCGTTGATCCGTCAAGGTTGACGGATCCCTATTCACTTTGAATGGGGTGACGTCATCCTTTGCCGAACTGAATTGTGGCTCCGTTGGGTTCCGTTGCGTTGCGGTTCTCTCGAAAAGTTGAAAAATTTTCAACTTTTGCTGCAAGCAACGCATGCGTCAGCCATTCAAATTGCCTTTCATGCATAACTGACAGCACAGGTGCTAGCCAATCAGATCGCGTTTATGCTTACGTCTAGAGCGAGACGCTCAAAAAAAAAGATGGTGGACCAAACTGACTTTTTTTTGCTTAGATTTTTTTTTAAAGTTACAGAGAAATACACCCCGTTATTGTAACTGAAAAATACGTCTGATAGGATTTGCGAGGTGTCTGAGCCACCTATCTAATGTTAGCATGCTACTACTCACAAGGTAAACAGCTTGCTAGTGGCATGATTGGTTTGTTGACCTGTCAATCTCACAATAATGTCTCCGTTATCAACACAACCCCATGCGCCAGACTTCTCCTCCCTCATCCGTTGGATCAACGCATTGCAACGCTCACGTCTGAGTGGGGCATGAGTCACGTTTGCACTCCCAGTTGCACATCATTTACATCTCCTAATCACAGATCACACACACCTGGCACTCCCCTTCATATACTCCTCACTCCCCTCACTCTGGTGTCTTGTCTCGTCGCTCTATGGACGAAACTACTGCCCGAGACTGCCCGAGACAGCTCCCGACCCATCAGTGTTTCACAGGATTCCGCCTCCTGTTTCTCTGTATCTTGGATTTCCTTGTCCACTGGCTTCCATCCCAGCAAGTTCCCTGTCCGCTGCCTTCCACGTCAGCGAGATCTGTGCCTCCTGGCTTCCACGCCTACGTTTCCCAGAGTTCTGTGTCTCTGACCCCAGGTCTTTCGTGACATTCACTCAGTTCCGCGCCCTTGCACTCATTAGCCAGAGTTAGACTTTGTTGTTGGATCTTCAGCTTGTGTCCTTAATTATAGTCTCTGTGTTTGTTTAGTATCCCCTGTTAGTTTATTAATTACTTCCAGTTTGTCTTTTCTGGTGTTAGACACCGTATATCTTGGTTTTGTTTTCCTATTGCCTTTTGACTTGCCTTGACTTGTTATTCCAGAGTGTGACTCTGAGTAGTTTAGTTCTGTCTTTTCTAGTCCTGTCTTTAAGTTAGTCTTGCATAATTCTATGTGTTTCCCATTTGTGTGTGAGTACGCCCTGTTTGTGTCCATTCCCCTGTTCCCTGGCTGAATTCATCAATAAAGTCTGGTACACTACCCGTGTACCGAACTCTGTTTCAGTAAAGGTTTATTCTTTTTTCTTACTCCTGACTGCGTTTGAGTTCATCTCCACCACTCCGTTTCAATTGTGGGTTTAAACCATATTTTATACAAGGCACCAAATACGGCAATGCAACTGGAATGATAGTTCGTCAGGGTAGGCTGTATGTTTAGTCAGTAACTTTGTGACGTCATATATTTAAATATTCAATTGAAGTAAAGTATTCGGCACAAGTTTTGGCAGAAGCAACATATAGTGATTAGGCAACCATGTTATTCACTGTAACAACTTGAGCACGAAACCTTAAGAGGGGGTGGACTATTGCTGACAGTTTTCATTGCTTTGCAACGCACTGAAAACTCAATTAGCCAGAATTAAAGGAGCCATCGTATGCCCATTTTTCCACAAGTTGATATGGTTCCTTGGGGTCTCAATGAAATGTTTGCAACATATTTTGGTCAAAATACCACAAGAATCATTTCAAACAGCACCCTTTTTACCCTGTCAAAAACACCTCCCCACAGATTGACCTGTTTTGAGTGCCTGTTCCTTTAAATGCTAATGAGCCAGCTCCCCCCTCCCCCACGAGATGCGCTCGCCTAGCTGCTGCCTGCCCAGCTAGCCATTACCTTTGTAGAAATATGGCTACTGCAGATGAAGATAGCGTCGTGCAACCATATCGTTTTGAACCAGAGTCAGACCCTGAACAAGAAGAGGCTCCCGAACAAGTTCGAGAAGTTAGGGCTCAACAGGACGTTTCTGAATGGTAAGTTAACTTTGTCACTTCTAATTTTTTTTTGTTTGTACATTGGCTAAGGTCTCACAGTCTTGTTAGCGGTTTTGAGAGCATAGTGGTGCTAGAGATTCGAGTACGTGAATAGTTTGTGCATGTATGAGTATGTAGCAAATACAGTGTGTTTATGTAAGTTACTGTTTGTGAAAGTGTTTGTGTAAATGCAAGTAACGGGAACGCCATAAAGATATAAATGCTACATGAGTAAAGTTCCATCTGTAAACTAAAGTGTTATCTTACAACAGTAATTGACCAAGCAGGGGTGGGGGTAACGTTTTTACCTCCATTAATTAGCGTTTAAACCTTGTTTACTTATTAAATCGTTGTATTTGATGACTTATGACTTATTTGATGACTTATGTCTGTAATATGAACACAACTTTCAAATAAACTTTACCTGCAAAGTTGTCACTTTTTAAAACTCTGTTTATACAGGTGTATTTGTGGCAAGTGTGATCAAATGCCTACGGAGCCTGAGCATGTATGCTGCAGGGAGATACCACAGGTAGTGTGAATTCATTTTGAATGGCACTGTAAATATGAAGTCATCATCTGTTTTATATTCCATGTCACTTACACTTTCAATATTCAAGGTTACAAGAAGACTACTGCAGCTTCAGAACCCAACTACATGTATGGTCGATCACCCAGGCCTTGAACCTGTGTGTTTGAACGTGTACTCACTACAGAATGCATCGAATGTTTATAGGGCAGATTATGGGCCTTTACGTCTAAGAGGAATAGAGCAGTACGTTTTTTTTTTTTATGCATGAGTTAGTCATTTCTGCAATACAAATATGACTGAGGAAAAAAATACAATAAATGACCCTTCCCTCTGTATTACTTTGCTAACTGCTCATTTTACACGCGTCAAATGTTGACATGTTACTTATCAAACACTAAAGGCACACAAAACTGTTTCTATACACTTTTATTGTCAGAAAGATTGCTAGAAAGAATGCCACAGTGCTTTTTAAACATAGTTATTAAATGTAATAGCTGGTACATATGTAATAAATACAAAAAAAAGTATAATAAAAACATTGATTACAAAATTACACTTTGTGCCATCTGTAGCCATACTGTAAACAAAGGAATAATTTATATATGTGTATCACCTTTTATTCTCTTATACAATGTAAACTTTGCTTAGACGTTACAGGTATTTGGCGTACAGAAGCTTTGTTAGCTGGTGTTGGGGCTATCTGGGCCGGAGAATCAGGGTGGTCCTGCCGTCCTGCGTTGTGCTCCAGATACGAAGAGTGTTCCCTGATGCTCAAGGAAGGTATAC
Source organism: Clupea harengus (assembly GCF_900700415.2). Classification (NCBI taxonomy): domain Eukaryota; kingdom Metazoa; phylum Chordata; class Actinopteri; order Clupeiformes; family Clupeidae; genus Clupea; species Clupea harengus. Next base: position 12,610,429 of record NC_045160.1, on the reverse strand, counting down.
GGGGTTCAGACCTGCCCTCGATTGAACCTTGACACATAGCTGGCTACAACTTCCCGCTTGTCAGGTTTCTCAAACTGGGCAGAGAGATCCGCGGGTATTGGGATCTTCAGCACCTCATTCACATATGGGGCCGGGTCCTGAAAAACCTTGTGAAAGATGAGGTCCAACAGGTTATCCACGTACTCTGTAATACAAAAAAAAAATCCAAAACTTTTACATTGTTTTTATTTATTGTTTATATTGTATTTATTATTTTATTTTTATAATTATTTTGCAATTATATTATTCTATTTATTATGAAGACCATTTAAAGACAGCAGTTAATGTATATGTTATTTAAGTTTCACATACTGTTTGTACATTGTTTGACTTGGTGGAATTTCAAATAAAGCCTGTGACTCACGGAAGGTTGGCTCTGCTTTCACCGGCTTTGCAGTGCACTCGCCCTTCTTGTATTTTGGGAAGTTCACTTTAAATAGCGGCTCACCAGCTGAACTTGTTGCTTGGGGACGCCCAGCATTTTCATTGAAATGCAGGACTGCCAGGTAGAGTCTTTGGGGAGAAAATAATACTTATAAGAGCATGTGTGTATGCGTGTATAATAGTTTGTATAATACATAATAGGTATACATTTCTTTGAAAAAATGATCGTACTGTTACCTGCATAACATTCCAAGAAAAGGAAAGACTACGTTTTTGGGCGCAAAACGCAGAATGACGCTGTGGAAAGACTCCAACGACGAGGTCTGGTAGTGAGGGCTCAGCTTCCCCACATCTTTCAGAACCCTCTTGTTGGTCAACACCTTCTCTAATCTGCTGAAGGCTGGTGTCCCTGTAAAAAAAAGGGGAAAACATAACTATAGATTCAAAATGATTATGGCATTGGTTATTAGGTTTGTTTATATATATGTATTTATACATATATATTGTACATGTATATAAACACAAGCCTTACATTTACAATGCAAATTGGGTGAACATACCTGCCGTCAACCATTTGCTCTTGTCCCTTGAAATGCGTAGCGGATGCAAACACTGGGGGAAAACAGGGTCATCATGGGAGTGGATGTCTTGGACATGGTTAAGGAGGGAGGTCCACTTTGCCACTCTCTCTGGCCCTGATGTTGATGTAGCGGCTGTCCAGTAGATGTGGTTTTTTATGCTGGGGAGCCACTTCTTCAGTTTCTCACATTCTTTGTTCTGGGCAATCTTGACAAGTTTCTTCGACAGTCCTAATGATAAAAATAACATTTTAGTCATGCACGGACACCTTATCATCATCATCATTATTATTTATTCAGGGTGAATTGACTGAGCACAGGGCTCTTTTGCAGCAATGCCCTGATTGAGGGTACATAATACAGATGAACAATAAATAAACAAACCATAACAGACAAAATAAATAAACAAAACACATAGAACTCAGAAATTAAGTATAAAAATATATGTTATATATTGAAATATATAATGAATGATCCCCACATAAAGTCTAAATAATGTTCTAAACAGGGCATGTCTTCAATATATTGTATGAGTGAGTGAATTAATTAATTACAAAATTGCCAATTATGAAAACTTTCTGCTCTGATTATAGAATAAGGAAATCACCAGTTTGTGATCATTATTGATGTGCTCCATAACTTTGATAATGAACAAAAGTGGTGTGGGGAGAAAGCATACATAGATTAACCAACATAGAGTTTTCACATGTGAACAGGGACTTTCTTAGCCTGATGAGCCACCTGGTACACAGACACAGGAAATAATACCTTTTTCCATGTGCCAAACATCGTAGTAGTGTGTGATGTTGGCCTCCCTCAGGAATTTCTGGATTTGAGGGTGGCGGTCTGTGACAATGCTATCCAATGTCACACCTCGTGCCTCCAAGAGAGCGAGGCTCCTTTTCAGACCCTCTTTCTCCATGTGGTAACTCCCTCCGACTTCATTGCTCTGATTATGAAGCAATGGTTGACCAGCTTTATTTCTGGACTTTGTTCACATATCGAACAATCTCAGTGAATTTATTTCATTTTCATTATTTCAGTAGTCATGACTATCTTCCTCCCTCTGTTTTTGACCATGCCAAGGTTTTTGTGAGCAGCACAGACTTCCTGTCTGTGGTGTTATTCACACACACCTACCCCCCCCCCCCCCCCCTTAGTTTAGTTTACGCATTGGAGTTTATGTTACTCACCTGAACCAGCTGAAGATCAATAATAGTGTTGTTCGTCAGGTCCATCACCGTGTAACTGCCAAACTTGGCACAATGTCCTTCAAAAATAGATGTAATTATTTTACTTTATAAGTCATTTCACATGTCATTGTATGATATGTTGTTTTCTTAGTAGCCCTTAGTCTAAACAAAGACATTTTCATGGAAAAGTAACTGTCAGTATTACATACCTGGTGAGTCAGCCCTCAAGTCACCACCTAGAATGACTTTCTGTCGCTGGCATAACTGGTCCAACATGCCATCCTGCGCTGTTTTCCAGCTGTGTACGATTGCAGGCTCTATGTACATCCGGGCGTGCCTTCGAAATGTGTCATACTGAAACATCCTCAACTGCATTGCCCGGAATATCTGAGGTCAAAAAAGACACAGGACTCTTTAGTACTGCTTTTGGGATTGTGTGTAGATACAAATGAACACATATATATATATAATCTCACTCCAGAAAATTCAGATGATAATATTCCATGTTCAATTAATTACTACAAGTGAATTATGTTGTGAATTAAGGTAAAGTCAATTAACAATTACCTTCTCCAGTTTGAAGAAAGATGCACCAGTGGCATACACTGCAGCTGACAGTTGGATGTTCCCAACAGGAGTGCTACCAAGAAGAGGCTGACTATTCCATTTTCTGTAGAACTGACAGTGTGGGCACTTCTGTTCTACAGAGAGGAATGTCCCAACCCTTCTTGTTTGCACATCTGTCACCCGCCGACACACAGGGCACACCTCAAACAGCTCCAGGAGGCAGTTTTCATAGACAATATATGTGGGTGTCTTATGAACAGGGTTGGAAGATTCCATTCTATTAAAAAGACAAAGATTTCACCCAAAAAAATAACTTCCATGCTGCTACAGCTAAAAATAAGTGTAGGAATGTAATTCATCTGATTATTAAAATGTTTAGATTCAATATTGAGTCACTCACGTCTCATCTGCTGATTCAGTCAAGACTGTGACTGAGTCATCGGGATCATAGCTAGAATCCTGTGGTTCTCCGAAATCCATACTTGAACTTCCCTCAAAAGGGTTGTCCTCTTCCTCCTCCAAGCGAGGTCTCTTACTTGGCCTCTTTACTGGTGTCGACGTTAGGAATGGCTGTGATGCTTTGAAGGCCACAGCTGAGGTTCCAACACCGACATCAGTGCAGGGCACAGTTTTCTGTGCCTATGATAAAACAGACATTCAGTATCCTTGGAGTCACAACTAATAAAATGCTGTTACAACGTTAACACGGAGACACAATCAATGACATGATGAACTAACTGAGGGTAAACAAACCTGTACTTTTGTAGTGAGGTCGCAGTGTTTTCACAGAAAGCTGCGTGCCAACTGTGCACATCTTTGGTGAATCCGTTTGGCAGGCGACATGACGTACCCTAGATGTGCTTTCCTAAACAACAAAGCAGCAATGTTATTCATGTTTTGGTAAATGCAGGTGAGTCTCTTAGCTGCTAATCACGTCGTTCATGAACAAATAAATTCCCATTTAACATGTATGACCCTATCATTGTTGTGTCGAAACCCGAAAGGTGTCAACAGGAGGGCTAATTGCCTTGAATCATATATGCAGGCGGACTATTAACACCTCTCCCCACCCCAATACAAAGCCCTTTCACAAGGAATTTTTTTTTGGATGAGAGAACTATTTCTCATAAAGACAATATATACTTCGACACAAATTCCACTCCATAGATATCCAAACGAACTATCTACTGTATAAGTAAGCATTAATCAAATAGGCTAGCTTAACCGTTCACACAAAAATGCGTTAGCCACATGTTGGCTCCTACACAGTACAACATGCTAATGTCGCTAACTTTTACACAAAGCCTATCCTTTCACTGTCAGGTTATTTTGTGTCAACAATTAATCTCGAAAACCTTCAACTACCAAACTAGTGCACAGTAATCGTGTTGTTTGCGGTAGGCACTATATACCCATGCAAACGTAAATTCTCACAGGAATTACATCAAACGAACTGCTGTGCAAGGCACATGACTAGCCTAAGGAATCACATAGCCAACAGAGAAAATCATATTGGCCACACATCTTTAGCGAATAAACTGCAAGAGCTATATACACCAGCCAGCCCCGAGGCTAGATCTTACACGCTAATGGTAAAGTTATTGTTAGAGAAAATTAGATACAAGTACACATTTCCCCAAAACGCAACATGCTATCTAACATCCCCCAAGCCCTCTAACATTGGCAACGTCGCTAACCGCCCACACTATTGACTAAACGGTCAAAATATTTTTTTTGAAAGATACTTACAATTGCCTCGTCTGTACTGCGACGAATAGATGGTACCGATCCCGCTTGCAAGGTCAATCTTGTTGCCAGTCCAGCGTTATATTGGCCCAAATTGGTAAAACAGTCCAATTCAAAATGGCTTGCGCACACCAACAGACTTTTGCCAATTCTTTCCGGAACATTACCATTAAATATGAATTCAATCCATTTCACTCTTGTCTCTTCTGAGGCTGGGACATTATGTACAGATCTGTGCTGACTTGTGCAGCCGACCACAGAGCATCTTGAGGGCTTCATTTTCTCAATGCTGATAGCTAGCTTTCCCAAGTGTATCCGAGGTTTTCAAAAATGAAGTGAAATTCTTTGGCAAAGATCCTATCTATAAGTGAGTGTAGGGGGGGCGGGGGGATGTGATGGGGGGGCGGGCCAAGGCCATGTAAGAGAGACGCCCAAATCATTGTGACAGGACACTGTTAAGGAAGCTCATTCGCTGGCACCCAAGCATGACGTTTCTGACGTACAAGAACCATAACAAATCGCGGGAGTTGTTTTTTTCCAGAGTTTTTGGGTCGGTAGACATGCCAGATACCCAAATTAACGTGTAGAAGCACTAAAAAAGTGGAATTTTCATAATATGTCCCCTTTAAAACTTTTGTATAAAAGCAATATTAAACTCATGTTCATGGGATTGCTAAAGGATATCCTCACGGCTGTGATTAGGCCGTAGGCAGGAGGCCAAGTGACCACGGCCAAATCTCAGCCGTGAGACCATCCTTTACCAACCCCACTCACGTTCATGTTATAATGCTTAAGTAGCTAATAAAGTCAATGAAGAGTGAAGAAAAAGTTCTAACCTGAACTTAAGAGCTTGTAAGCTTGGTGATGAACTAAAGATCTTGTAAGCTTGGTGATGAACTAAAGATCTTGTAACCTAGGTGATGTTTCTGCCCTAACATTCTAGCTCCAACAGAGGTGGAAGACATGTTCCAGTATTCACTGTTATAGAATCTACTATATTCCTAAACAGCTGTGGGACCCTTCAAGTTTAGATAGAAGCTGGATATGTGCAATTAATGCAAGTTCACCTGAACACATCACAATGTAATCCACACAACACATAATAGGACATTGTGTGTTGGTAATTTCTTCACATCCTTGAACTTTGTTCGGCTTTTGTGGACAAAAAGTGTCACTGTATTTTACTAGGCCTACTTGAGTTTGGATGCACATCTCTTTCATTACACAAAACATTTTGTTGGATGGTTATGACAAAATTAGATATACGTTTTTAAAATGTATTAGATTATCAGAAACATCCAAATCAAGGAATATGGAACATGAGGATTGCATGATCAGGTAAGAGGAAGATAGTAACAGGTAATAACACGCACCCACATGAAGAGAACTGATCATTATAACTGATTTACAACTTAACTGTACTTACATTACAACTACATTATACTTAATATGAATTGGCACTAAAATGTATAACTCATGCAAAGATTTGACCTATGTTTACATTCAGTTTTTGTTGGAAAAGATTGACTGCCATTTATCTGAATCAACTATACAACTCATTTTATATGTAGCAAATCCCCCAAAAATGATGAAAACCATGACAGAGACAGGTTTGCCATTTTGAGGGCCTATATAGCATAAGGTATCCTGGAGAATCCAAAACAAATCGTTTGTTCACAGTCGCATTAAACTAGCGATACTCTGACAGTCATATGTCCGAGAAAAGTAATAAGGCAGGGTCTCCTTTGCCTACGAACCCTCCGCACTGGCTGCATTGTCTATAGTTATGCCCCTGGCGCACATTCACATTTTCTAACACAGCGCAGGTACACTCAACTAAAGCCAACAGCAAATTAACAAAATACACCTCTTTCAACCGCAAATAAGAGATACATAACAGCGACTTCACGCAGAGGCTCTGGCTTAGGGGCCCCCTGAGCTCATGGGCACCTGGGCCCGGTAGGCCCATTCAGTAATCCATTTGTAGCGAAGGGAGAGCGTGGTCACCCCACCCGGACTCGAACCTGAGTCTACAGGGTGCCAAACATGCGCTCTGACCGCCACACCAAAGAGCCGGCTCGACGGCATGGCAGCCAGATCACATATTCACCTGCAGGGACCATTACATCGTCACACTGCCCTCACCTTCGGGAAGCGCACCCATGCGCTTCATGTACACAGACATCCCTCACGCATACACCAATCATGCTTCTCCCTTCCAGAGCACCCCACACAAGTGCTTCACCCAAGCATGGGGTCCTTCACACGGTGCTTCACCCAACCATTGGGTCCTTCACACGGGGTCAACATTCCTGGGGGTCCCACACAATGTTCACAGGTGCGCCTCCGATGACCTCACAGCAGGGCATCCCACTTCTGACACCATTTGTAGCGAAGGGAGAGCCCACCCGGACTCGAACCCGGGTCTACAGGGTGCCAAACATGCGCTCTGACCGCCACAGCAAAGAGCCCGGCTCGATGGCATGGCATCCAGAGCACATATTCACCTGAAGGGACGATCACATCGTCACACATCCCTGTACATATGTAATAACATATTAAAAAGAATATGGATGCAAGATTTGCGCGTGCACTCGCCAAACTTTCTCAATGGCGTTTAAAATACTGATAGGGAGATGCCATACTCAGGAGCACACAATTGGGACAACTATACAGTTTGCTAACTGATGATTTTGGTGTGTAATGTAATCTATTGAGGGCTGCACTTCTGTCCAGCCTCACTACTGCCTTAGGGCCTGTAAATTGAGCCACCTGCTGGTAAGAGTAGATTAATTCATCATGAATCAATTCATTCAATTTTATATGCTCATGCAAGGATGAGGTAAGATCATATCTGAAATGTGTTTTATCAAACATTAATAACTGAAGTATGCTGTCTGTGCCCCCAAGAATGCAGAGGGCAAAAAGAAAGCACTCTTTTGATCAGTCAATTCAGTCAACTGTAGCGCAGAAAAAAAATCTCGTTGTAATCACATAAACAAAAAGCTGCAATGTAAACCTGGCCTTAAAGGAGCAATATGTAGTGCTGAGACCAAGCATTTCAAATTGGTACTGCATTCCAAATTCTAAATATTGGAGAGCGTTGCCTCCTCCCTACCCAGACTCAAAGATCACACCGGTTGACAGGTTGAGGACACTGAGCCTACACGAACGATACATTTGCAGTGTTTCTATTGTTTGCAAATTATAAACCAGCTCATTATTTTTTATACTCTGTCAGAGTTAGCTAGATGCATGGCTGGCTATGTACGTTAGCCAAAGCTAAGCCAGTTATCCCGAAAACAAGCCTACTGCTCCGAAAGTAGGCTACACACTGAAGCTGGAGTTACTTCTTTCCAGGCCCCGATAATATAACATATTGCTCTATTTAACAGAGAACGTATAAATCATTTAAATCTATTTTGGAGTAGTAGCCTACTGTTCTTCCTTTTTGCCGCACGATGCAGACCTCAGTTATGAAGTGCGGTGCGTACTCACCTCACCAGTGTCAAGTGAAGCCAGTGAGGGCTGGCAAGGTGCCTCTGATACGAGAGGCAGAGGGCGAAGAGGAGGAGCTAGAGAGAGGAGGAGGAGAAGAGAGTGAGGTCCTAGTGGTACAAGAGGCACAAGATCTAGAGGAAGAGCAACAGAGAGAAGAGAGAGTGCAGGTCCTGCATACCTGTCAAGTTAAAATGACTGAAATCAGTTAGGTCAGTGATGGAAAATCCATGAGTCATCCCCACTGTCCACACATACACACAAAAGACCACACATGCAAGCATATTGTTACATTTGCAAGGCATTTCACAAACAGGTCTGGTTCACTTTGAGAAGTTGTTCAATGATTCTGAATATTGACAAATGTTGAAAATCTGTGAGTCTCATGGATAGAATGAAACTTGACAGGAAGAACCTAACCCAATTACAGAGAGGATCCTTCCCCAGCAGACTGTTTCATGAAGGCAGGGGAGACAAGGGCTTGCTAAACCTGACTAGAGAAGCTTATTCCATTGCGAATCAGCAGCTGTATATGAAAAGTCAAGAAAGGGTTCAGCTGTTGTTGCCAGATTCATGCAGGAAGTGTTGCATTAAGGACATTCTATCCCCTGGGCTATCCCCTATCCCCATTCTTAAAATATTTTACTGGCCAAAAATGTATGTTTAGAACCATTCACGTACGCTTGTTAATTATTGGTAGCCTAGGCTAGGAAGGTAAGTCCTAATCAGATACACAGCATATACAGCAGGGGAGTAGTAAATAACATCAGTAAGTTTGGAATACTGACATTGACAAGAGGCTTTCATATTGTCAGTACTTTTGGTTACCTGAACAAATATCAAATCGATAGTCTACTAAAATCACGAAATTTGAAAGCAGCACTCTTAATTGATAATAGGCCTAAACAACAAATTGAGAGGCTGCCCTTGCAGTCTGGAGTTGCTAATAAAAACTGCATATCCAAACTAGCATAGCCAAATCATTGTTGACAGAGCTGCAAAATAATTACAATGTTCTTGTTACAATGCTAAAACCAAAGTTATAACTATGCTAATAGTAGTTGTTGTGGCTAATCTGAAGGGAGGGTATTAGAGCTAATTTAAGTGTGGCAGATTGTTACTGGAAACACTAGCCTATATGACAACATTTACCACTCAGAAGCGTTAATGTCCAATCTCCGTTTTTCTTGTTTTCATACATACACGGTTAGATGACCAAACGCTCCATGGTTCAACTCTCACAGTTTTATCTGTGTGAACCATCACGGTGCCTCACTGTAAACCAGCCAATCAGAGCAGAGCTCATCATCATTATTAATGAGCCTACCAAATAAGGGAAAACAGCTTGATTGACGGACAATACATTATCCCTTATATATATATATATATATATATATATATATATATAAATATAAATATACTGTAAATATACTGTATATATACCCATACCTTACTGCTTTTTTGATATATGGTTCCTAATGCCAGGGGAAATTATACCTACCACTTTTATTTCTGTCTGTCTCTTTCTTCTTTCTTTCGTTTTCTTTCTTTCCTATAGCAAAAATGTTGCTTGGCAGCATTAACAAATGTACATGTCTGTTGTTGTGAAGTCTTACTTCAGGAACAAAGGCAATGCTGGCATCATCAATAGTGGAGCAATTTCCATGTCTGAGGGACTGTCAAGGCACCAGCTATGTGAGTAAAGTGAATAACACCACTATAATGAACCAATCCTGTTCAAACAGAACACAAGGTGGTCTCATCCCCTAACACCTCCATTGCTACTTTATATCTCGCTGTAATAGGGAACCCCTCACTGATCACACTGAACCCCTTTCTGATCACACTGAATGTCTTATTGATCACTGATCACACTGAACCCATTACTAATCACCGATCTTACCGATTCCTTGGCTGATTTGGCAGAGTTTTTCACACCAAGGTCATTCAATGTTGGATCACTTTGTCAATAAATAGATGAATAATACACTACTTTGTAAATTATACTGAATTCTGAATATCTTTAATAATTGATGATCTAACCATCTAGATCAAATCATATTTAAAGTAATATTTATGCAGAAATGTGCAGAAATCTCAAAGGGGTTCACAAACACTCTAGCATCACTGTATACATGCGTCATTGTGTGCCATGATTTGGCAACTCTGGGCTGCTGGTGGTTCTGCTCTCTCGTTGCTACCTAATGTGTGGATTGTGTGGATTCTTTTTTCCTGTTTGCTTTATAAATGTTAGGACGCCTAGTTCTCCCCAGGGAGGAACTATTAACCTAAAACTGGGTTTCTACAGGAGCATCTCAGAAAAAGGCTCCACCAAGGCAAGCGGGTGAATTCAGCACCGCAAGCATCGCAGGAAACCAGAGTCAAGATAGCATGCCCTCCATATCAATGCATGCAAGTGGTAATGTGACTCATTCTCTATGCTCTTTGCAATAAATGTAAGTCTTCTTATTTGACCTCTGTCTTTTGCTGTCACTGCTTATTTACTGAATGTATACATTTTCTATGCTCATTACAGAATCTGCCTGTAGAACAGTGGATTGTTTTGTCATACATTGTCAAAATGAAACAATGACAAAAAAAACATCCAAGGCTTCGTTCACTTTGCAAAACATGAACAGTTTTAATATCAATCTGACTTCATCCATCATGTATGTAGCATGACAAAAATGGAAAACTGGAAAAGAAAGATAGTCAATGGCCAAGTCAACAAAGTAACATGTCCTTTTGCCGTCCCACTCCCAACTGACATTCAAAGCACTGCAGAGGACAGAATGATAACGACATTATCATTTGGAACATAAAACATAAACATTTCATTCCTATTCTCGACAACGCAAGTACAGTGGCCACGTGTCTTTACTCCAATGCTGTGTCTATGGTAGTTCACCAAAAACAAGAGATAAAAGAAAATGTCCATCGGTCTTGGCATAGAATAAAAAACCCTTTCCCTTTGAAAAGAAAGCAAGCAGACTGGCTGATGCATCACTCTTTTCTCCTGACACAACAATCACAGTAATGGTCTATCTGAGCCGCAGTGAGGACAGCCGACCTCATCTGCAGTATTCACTGGCCGGGTTCCTTGTCCGAGCCACAGAACAGAATCAGAGGCAGTCTCAGAAGCTGTTGAAGAGGAGTCCAAAATGGTTTCTCTTCCCTTCCTTCCTTCCTTTGTCTAGCAGCGCACCTTATGGATACATGTCTAATCGCAACTGTTTGCCTCTAGTGTCTCCCTAAATACTATGCATCTATTAAAAGTTTAGGGGAAGTATAACCTGCATCCAATCCCACTTTTGTTTAGGGCATATCATGTCTGGGGCTCAACCTTGACTATATTCCCCAAAACATCATTATATCATAGCCACTGTAGCTAGAGAGGAGACGGTTCAAACATTTCCTCTATCAGTTAGCTATGTGTTATCACAACACTTTGTTGGAATACACCCTGGTTCATTAGTCCATTTGTTCATTTGTGAATGCAACAGATTCCATTTGAGAGGAACTGAAATTGTATAAAAAAAAAAGAAAAGGCACCGCCTTGTTACTTTTTTTTGCCTCAATTCTTCACATTTGCATGCAACAACAAATACAAATAAATGAAGACTAGAAACATGGTGTCACCCTTCATTTACACAAAAAACAAATAACCCAAAAACTACAACAAGGGAAAAATAAATCATAGTTGATTTTACACACCCTTAATACACCTGCATTTCCGCATCACTCCGACCTCCCTGAACCCTTATCCACTTTGGTGAGGGCACAACTCTTAGAAACTCTTTGGAATGCTGAAATCTGCAGCTTCACGTCAGTATTGACCACTGTGTGACGCTCAGATTTCAAGATTTTTAGAGGTGATTTTGATACTGGATGACCAGATGTAAGAACCAACTAGAGACATTTCTTATTTATCTCTGCAAATAATGTAAGTTTTATTCATTTTTCATTAAAAAAAATACCAAAAACAGATTGACGGAAATAAAGATGGTAAATATGACTCAGGCAGGCAATAGCTCCTCTCTGAATTCTGAATGATCAACTGAAACATCCGTGTCTGAGCAGAGGAAGCTTCACACTGAACACTGCTGTTCAACTGGCAGTACACAGCCAAAGTGCTTGCATGCAGCTATGACGGAACATTCCAACAATAACATGAAAATTTAGTGGTGTGTGAGTGTGCTGAATAGGGTTTAATTAACAGGATCTGCGAGGTCCACTCAGCCAGTCCACAACTGTAACAAATAACTGAATAATCATAAATTTAGCTGTATAGGTTTGATATCTCCTCAATGGAGAGCTGTGACCTTCACACAAAGCTTTATCTCTTGAAAGACCCCCCCTCACCCAAATAAACTGCAAAAACAAATAATCAAAAAATATTTCAATTCCTAGATTTAACGATGTGAACCAATAGCTAGTCAAACATTTCAAAAGAGGAACCACACACCAAGCTCCCCACATAAACGCACATGCAAACAAACTCTTCACCGATTTATCTTCATATACTTGGTCCATGCTAAGGGGCTGGTCTTTGCAATGCACACTTGCTGCGCAAGTCTTTATCCCCACTTGAAAGCCATGAGGTGTTTGTGTTTATGTTTGTATCCAGAAGCACTGTGTCACATACACACTGCAGTGTGTTGTCCGTTGGGGGGGGTAGTGGAAGGGGAATAATGGCTGGAACGCTTTCTGTAGGGGTGATGTTACACTGGGAGTGGCGAGGATAAAAGTGACCCTTGTGTCCCTGAGTGAAATTCAAGCTAATGACTAATAGCAGTGGCAACAGCACTCATGCATGTGGCACATCAAATATTTTTTTCCTTTTTTTTATTGTTGTTGAATGTTGCTTGCTTCATTTAGCAGAAGTGGAATACCTGCTTTTGGGGAGGTGGGGGGTGTTCACAGTACACACGGTCTATGTGGAAATGAGGCTAAATTGCTATGCCACACATAGGCTGATGCTGGTGCTGAGGTGATACATGGCTAGTGATAAACTTAAACCTATAGTTGACAACCCTCTTTGGGTCATTTCTGCTAAGAATAATGCATACATTTTGCACACATATTTACAAATACATGCCATAGAAGTTGCTGCTCCCTGCAAACTCTTCTGTATTTGTTGTCCTTGGCTTGACCGCATATAGCCCTCTGGATTACATCTAAATGGACCAATTAGGATTAGCCCAACCACATTTTTACAATGTATACCTGAATCCTACTGTTCCTTACTATTGTAATCAATACTTTAAAACTCAGAGAGCAATGAACTTCTCAGCAGAGTGAAGGGATTAGGCCTTTTAAGTGCCCATACTGTCCATACATCAGTCAAAATGAAAAAGGGGGAAATTATTTATGTTGATCAATGTGATGAAAGATGGAAAGAGTAACCTGTAAATGAGACTCTGGACATGAAGCTGACTATTTGAACGGAAAATAAAGTGAATGGCCAAGAACTTTCTTTTTTTTCTTACTTAACCTGTGTCATTTACAGCTCATCAGCAGTTTTTGCAAATTTTGACAATGGACTCAAGTGACATCTCATAAAAGTAAAGTAGGAATTAAACTCTCCCTGGCCTGTAAATCCATACTCAAATAAGTGAGGTCTTCAAGTCAAACTAACTAAAATGACACATACTATACCCTTTAAATCTGCCAAATACGCACCAATCCATGAATATCCCCCGTCAGTCCAATATGTGTAATAAAATGGTTTGGTCGTTTTCAACAGGGTAATGAAATGGCATAAGGTATGTGTGAGTGAGTGTGTCCGTGTATATGTGTGTGTTTAACTCAAGGGGTATGAGACATTTTGAGTGAGAGGAGGACACATAGTAGAGGTGTAATGAACATGCATGTATGTGTTTTGGACCAATAAGAGAAGGCCTGCAGTCTTTCAACCATGATAACAGTTTGAAACCTTCTTCAAAACCTTTGAGGTTGTGAATGTAACATGTGAAACCCTGGTGTTTATTTCTGCTGGATGACAATCTGCATGATGAGACACACACACACACAAAGAACTTCCATGGAGGATGAACAAATGAGCGCAGATGAGGTGTGTTGGTAAATAACAAAGTTTTACTAGATAAACAGACCAGCCAAGGCCCTCTGAGGAAATATGGAAACCCTGTCTTTCTTTTTTTCTTCCCTGACAAAGGGGGAATGAAGGAGGGATCCAAAAGAAGGAAAAAAAAAACAAACAAAACAAAATAATAATAATAATAATAATAATAATAATTAAGACCAAATAAGTACTATACAAGCATCTCCACTCTTACATGTTCCAGTGAAATGGCTTGCTTAAGACTGCACCTGGATGTGTGGATGTGGAGAAATGAAAACATAAGCATTCAGGGCCACCTTCATATGACGTGATTCATCAAATCTCCTAAAACTGGCTTCTCTAGTGACTGGGAGAGGGGACTTGAATGAGGAGGAGGAGGAGGGACCTGGGGAAGGACCAGGGTAGGTGGGGGCTGGTAGGGGATAGGAGATGGGAAAAGAATTTGTGTTGCTTTTCTTTGCTTTATCTTTCTCAATTGAAACCAGGTTTAAAAGGAACAAGACAAAAAAAGGGGGGGGGGATGTGAACATGCTTTGATATTTCATTTCAAAACATCAAAATATGACGAGTCCAGCTCTGGAAAAAAAAAAAGAGGTACAAAAAACACAACAGTCACCCTGCCCTGTAACACAAAAACAAAAATCTCCCATACGTCCACACCTCTCTGTCCTCACCCTTTTATTGGGGGGGGGTCTTGCAGGCCAGTGTGACTCCCAGAAGCGTACAGTGCTCAAGTACCCCGTAAGACCTAGGATGATGGGAGGTCCACTTTGGCCAGCTTTAGGCAAGAGCTCAGGGCCAGCTTTTTGTGCTGAGTGCCCTTGGCTCTTGTGGAAGATTCCTCATCACTTGAGTTGAGCACTAAATACCGACTGCCACAGGTATTTGAAGTGAGCGTGGTTATAAATAGTGGGCCCCGATTGGTCCTGTTTGTGCCAAAGGCGGCCCTTAGAGTTACTTGTGTTGAGGGGTCGGGAAGCGAGGGGGTCAAAGGTCATTATTCATGTGTACGTTCAAGAGCTAACATAGGGTGCAGTGAGAGTGAGGGCATGGACTGGCATGCCTGGGATTCACCATGTTGATGGGGGGAGTGCCGTGAGTAATCTTGGGACTCGACTAGGGGCTCCCACTCTAATGTGTGTGTGTGGGGTGGGGCATATATATGTGTGAATGGATGTGGGTATGTGGGATTATGTATGCGATAATAATGTTCAAAATGTTCTTCTGTACTTGTGTGTGTGTGTAAACCATGCATGATGGTAGATTATGTGTGTGTGTGTGTGTGTGTGTGTGGGGGGATTGAGGGATTTGGGTGTGCATAAGGGGCAGTGTTGCAAAAGTGAACATCCTCCTGTTTTGCCCATTTAACAAGGAGGAAAAGAGAGGAGAAAAAAAACGAATGCAGGGCATAATCCCCCTTAAAACAGCACCAATCCCTCTTTTTCCTCCAGGGGGAGGGGGTGGGGGGCACATTGACCTTTTCTATCTGAAGGTCAGCAAAAGAAACTGATCTGATGCATTTACTAACTACTCCACCCAGAACCCCCTCTATCTCACACTCTCTCCTGTTATATAATAGTCATTTGTATTCCACTTATAATAAACTTAGTTAAGTATAATAAAGTAGAAAAATATCAGAGAACATATACACAGTTAGTTTGTTGTCATTTCTTGTAGTGAATCGTTTTCTTCCTTTTCTTTTTCCTTGCAACTTTTTTTTTAAGCATATACATATGTGCTGGACCACTCATGATTCAGGTACAAAGTGTAGCTGTTGCTGTTTTTTTTTTTTTTTCTTGCTTTGTCGGTTTCTTTTCACTTGCTTTTAGGTTTTCATATTGTTGACGTTCTGTCCATTCCATCTGTGGACAGAAAAAGGGAGAATGAATCAATGAGGATATTCAGAGCACAGTAAAAAGAAATCTGTAAGCTAATAGAAGCTCTAATTTTTCTTTTATACATGACAAATAAACTGATTGCATAGTTCCCTCCCTGTCTGTATATTTGTATGCACCTGTGCAATGGTATCTATGAATCAAGTGATTTGGGTGAACTCAACCTCTAAGTCTTAAGAGAGTGTGTGTGTGTGTGTGTGTGTGTGTGTGTGTGTGTGTGTGTGTGTGTGTGTGTGTGTGTGTGCATGCACGTGTGAACATGTGGTATTCAGGCAGCCTCACCCCCTAAGGCGTGCTCCGTCATACTGAGGCAAAGGGACTCCAGCGTGGGGTTGATCTCCAGGTCTGTGCCCGGCACTTGGCATTCTGGAAAAGGAGGCAGGAGAGGAAGTGAGAAGAAGCAGTATATAACAACGCTGGGGAAAGGTGCGACTCGATGGCAGTATTGAAAATCACTTCATCGTAACAACAATGCCCTCAACCTTTTCCCCAGTAATATAAGAACTCCCATGGCTAGATTGTAACACTTCTATGACATGCCCTGAATTCAGAGCTGATATTTGTTGCAGACAATCTTGAGCATGCACCCTCCACACTATTCTTCATGCATAACTAATACTGGCTATTTGATTGGTGGCAAAGGTGAGATGAGTTGCTCACTGCTGTGAAGGACTTTGCATTATCTAGAAAAGTTCTGTAACCACCGATTCACCCATCCACTCATCCCTCTCTCCCTCCGTCCCCAGTGGTGTTACCTTGCTGCTGAAAGAGGAGCATGGTCTGTGGGGAGGTGTGCACAGGCAGCGAGTGGGTCCTCTGCACAGAGCTGCGGCTCTGGCTGGGCATGCTGTTACTGCCTCCCGGGTTGGCAAACCACAGATTCTGGAAAAGGAGAGCAACAGTTACTGGAGTGCACCGGACAGGCCTAAGGAAGGCCTAAGAAGGTCCCAAGATATTCACAGTCTCCCTCAGTTCATATTGTTGTTCAGTTGAGAGTACTGCTTATCTGTCTTTTGCATATTTTATAATGAACATACAAAAACCCATTCTGTCCTGTCATTAGTGTGCCATTTCCTTTTGTGTATTTCAGTAAGCATCATCACATGAACCCGTCCTCTTCTCCTGAGTGTCTGTGTGTGTTAGCCCACCTGTCTGCCCTGGCCAGGTAGTGCAGGGTTGGTGAGGGTGTGTCGGGGCGAGGCGCTGCCCATGCCCCCTGGACTCATGAGGCCGATGCGCCCCGGCGGCATCCCCCGCGGGGGCATCTGGAACTGCCTCTGCCCCCGCCGGCCCAACGCCCCACTCACAGAGCCAGCTGTGGGGAGGGAGTTAGAGCCGTACGCCCAGCTGCACCAGAGAGATTGGGAGAGACATTATGGACAAGGGCAACATACCAGCTTATCATGCTTTTCTACATCTGAGAGCATACAGAGGGGAGATACAGGTGATATGATGTATAAAAAAAGTGTAACAGAGATAAGAGAACAGAGGAAAGGCAGAATGGTTACAGAGAGGGAGAGAGAGAGGGAGAGCTGACAGAAAAAAGTGTGATAAATAAAGATAGAACAGAATAGAAATCACACATTTAAACAGAAAAACAGATGATGAGATAAAACAGAGAACTTGACCAGAAATGCATATGACTGGGGAGGGTGTGTGTGTGTGTGTGTGTGTGTGTGTGTGTGTGTGTGTGTGTGTGTGTGTGTGTGTATGTGTGTGTGTGGCTGTGTGTGTGAGTGTGTGTGAGGAGGTCTCTCTCACCCTTTCTGGCGGTACATGGGCATGTCCAACATGGCTTTCCTGGGGAAAAGGCGCAGCAGCTTCAGCATCTGCTGCTTCCAGGAGGCCAGCCTCTTCTTCTGCGTCTCTGTGAAAGCCTGCAGGGGGCACACCACAGATGCAGGTTAGTTCTGTACTCACATCACAGCTGTCATCAGGAAACCCTAGCACCTACACTAGGGAGTTTCATCATCCAAAGCATTTCAGCTCTCTTTAAATAATAATAGAATAAAATAGAATGCATTTATAGTCATTTCTAGAGAACAAAATTTACATATACAGTATATATAAAAAAACACACAAAGATGACATATACACAACTACATAGAAAACGTGTTTTTTAAGAGTGCAAGTGAAGCAGTGTATTAAGTAAGGGATGATGGACGATGCTGAGTTCGGGTAGCAGAAAATAAAACACGTTTGTGGTGGAACACGTACGTGAGGTGGCCATGAAGCGCATTATCCCGCTTATTCCACGGTTTACCACACTTGCATGATGTTCATTTTCAGACATAATTTCCACTTTTTGATCGCTACAACTGAGTTTTTTCTTAAAGTAGCATAACAGGACAATTGCTGATCGCTAACGATATGCTAGCGGCTAAAACTAACGAAATCTCTTGAAATGTGCTGACTTTGACATTATGACAAACTAGTTAGTCAACAACTGTCCTAACACAGTCAAACATCAAGCAAGTGCAACACAAGACAAAGCAAGAACGGCAAATAAGCTACTTACTAGTTCGGTAGACAGTAGAAACCGGGCGGCTCCAGGCAAATCTACATTTAGCAGTAATATGCCTATGGACCCTGGTATGGCAATGGCACGGAGGCGATTCTCCATATTAAAAGTCATTGTAGCGCCCCAATTTTTTAAGCTGTTATTTTAAGGTAAAACTGCTTATCCTAATCCTGATGTACAATTACTGCATAATGCCACTTTAATTTACAGGACAAACCGCTATTACTATATATATGGTTGCTATGGCCAAAGCCCATTCATTAGTTCCATACCTCTCGTTGCCAAGCTAGAATATCCCAGCATTCTGTTGAGCCTTAGCTTTGTAAAATCACTATGGTCCTGAGACCAGATGTAGGGTAACGGTACTAAAAGCTATTTCAGACATTTATAACATGTTGCTACTCTCTGTTCTTCAATCGCTCCACTGATTTGTGTAACTCACAACAGTTCATTTAAACTTCACAATGAACTTGGTGAATTGATATGCAAGTGTAATCAAAAACCTGGCATAACTTCATACGTGTGCAAATATCCTATAATACAAAAGTTAATTGATGTTCTAAAGAGCGTGTCACAATAGGAGATTCAAACAAGCTGTGGTAGAATATAAAAATAATCCAGGCTATGAAGTCCACAGACAGGTTCCTCACCTCGTGTGCCAAGCACTTCTCAATTAGCTGAAGGTAACAGCTGATGTTCTCCTCGTCCGGTCTAGACACCAGCAGCTGCGTGCACACTGACACACAACAAACACAAACACCTCTGTTACAACTCGAGCACACACTTGCTGAAGGGAAGGTTTCTCTTTAGCAATCCCAAAACAAATCAGAAACGCCATGCCTTTCACTGTTAAATGATCTTAAGTCGTAATTTTTTCTTTCTTTTAAACAACGACACAAGACATACATTAAGATTAAGAAATTATGCTGGATAACTAGTCCTGATGTAGAGATGAATTAATGGAATAAGTTATCAAGACTCAAAACACAGTGAAGTGCCCATCCTGAGTCAGAGAGTCAACAGGAATACTATGTAACTAGTACATACTATTATGTATGTGTCTGTTGCGGGACTGACCTTTGCCCATAACGCGGGTGAACTGGCCTGCGATGTCTCCGTCTCCGATGGGCGCGATGGAGGACTCGCTGTCGCAAGTGGAGGGGCTGTTGGACTGGAAGCTCTCCGCTGGCCCCTCCTTCTCTTCCGCACCCTTGAGTGCCTTGTCTAGGAGTGTGGCCCCGGGCTCGGCCTCCCGGTGGATGCTGGCTGGGGCGTACTCTTTGATGGGCGTGATGATGATCTGCTGCAACTCCTGTAGTGCGTTCCGCACGTTTCCTCCCTCCAGGATGTCCTGGAAAAGACGGCAATATTATATATATATAATATAAGAAATTACATTTAACATAATGCAGACATTCAAGTCCCAACATATAAAAGTACTTAAAACCCATATTATGACTGAGGTATGATATATCTGTTAAAATGTCACCTTTTCTAAAGATTTCAGGACACTTTGCCTCTCGCGAAGCTTCTGGATGCTCAGGGCAATTTTGTGCCGTGCTCCTTTGGTCACGTTCTATGGGAACACACACAAACATGCCACACCATCTTAGTACAGGTGCTTAATATATTACTTGCATGGTTTTCCATACCAAAAAATGCATAAACAACCATTTAATTAATAAGTATCCACACACAAACACCTCATAAAAAAGCGTGTTAAAAGACCATGTATAATTTCTGTGCATTTAGTATATTCAACAAACTTTCAACAAAGATGCGTACTTAACAGGTTCCACAGCAGTATTAAGAATTTAAAGACATATTCTGAAAAATGGCCATAGGCCTCAGTTCGTTATTTTTCTGCACTACTAAAGCCACACATTGTGTGTGCGTGCGTGCATGCGTGTACACATGCATGTATGTATGAGCGCTCCTGTTCACCTGAGACTCCAGATGGTGCTCGGAGAGGGTCATCATCTCATCGTAGGTTATCTGGGAGAAAAGTGAGGCGTACTTGTGCAGCCGAAGGCTCTTCAGCCACATGGGCACATCTGTGGGAGAAGCAACAGCCCCCGAATGAAGCATACTGGATTTTGTGTGTGTGTGTGTGTGTGTGTGTGTGTGTGTGTGTATCTATATCCTTGCTATATCTGTTACATAAGTGGTTGGGCAAGGACCTAAACATTGTGAAGTAAAGCCTATGAGGACCCTGTTAGCCGTACTACTGAAGTATCCTGCATCAGAGAAAATTTAAAGCAATAGTATATTATTTTTGCTGTTTTCAAGGTACTTTTGTTTAATCTAAAAACATCCCCAAAGGCCAAGGCTATTCCCTATGTAGTTTGATGCTGAAGGTCAGAAACCTGAGCAGCTTTTATAGCAAGACTTTGCCAAATATAATGACTACATTCATAAACGGAGCAACCTTGCTAGCGTTTATTGGTGCCAGCTGTACTGTTAGCACTGTAGCAAGTGAAATCGCTAGTTTTAGACCAAAACACAGATCATAGACTTCACAGTATTAAACAGTAAGTCTCCAACTTCACACAGAATCACGTGCACGACCCCAGACCTTTCATGCCACTGCCATCCTCCTGGAAGGTGTTGCGCGCGGAGCCCTGCTCCTCGGTCTGCTCGCTGCCGGAGGAGGCCACGCTGCTCTGGGGGGAGAGCGGTGCGTGGTCGGGGCCCGCCGGGGCCTGCCGGCTCCCCTGCTGCTGCAGCTCATCCGAGGGGCTCAGCCACTCAGAGCCGCAGGCCGGGATCAGGGACATAGACCGCTTCAGCGGGCTTGGCTGCATCTGTACTGACATGCCTGCAGAACCAGAACCAGAAGAACCACAACAAACTGTGTGAGCAGCAGAGCACCTGCTTTTCAGTTTTAAATGGTTTTTTTTCAGGGGACTTGTTATTTTGAGGTGCCCACTGTGCATTGGCATAGCCTGAATGGGTAGATCTGTGTCAATTCTTGTTCTTTGCGTTTTATTATTTATGTCAGTTATTTGTTTTTGTTATATGAGCTTGTTACACATGTTTCATACATTAATGAGTTGATCACTGATACATGAGAATGCATGAAATCATGTTAAAGTCTCAGGCCCTGATGGTATAGTTACCATAGGCGGAGATCCCGGGGGGGACGGGGGGGACGTAAAGTTGTCCCCCCCAACAATCATTGAAAACTAAAAAAATATATATATTTTTAGATTTTTTTTTTAAAATAAAAATACGACGACACAAGCGGTGCTAATTATAGACGTAAAAAAAATGTGTTTTTAAGTGTTGAAAAATCATGTTCCCCCTATTCCTCAAAGTGGTTTGGTTCACATGCTGTTTCCAACGGGCAGGGCTACCGGCAGCTCCGTGTTTCAGTTAATCAGCCCAGTAGCCTACACGGTCAGATTGTCAGACTGTTTCCTCCTCTGTCCCCTGTCGCTGCCGCTATGATACATGATATGTAAAGAGATTTATCTCATTCTCGAACGCAGTAAGAACATGTAAAGAAGAAGTTTTTTTCTAAACTCCATTTACGAAGTTCCAATCGATATGCACAAGTATACATAAGCTTATTCATGGATTGGCATGACAACGTGAACGTTTGCCGATAACACACGCATGCCGGTAATTAACACAGTTAAGATAGCTAGCTAAGTCTAGGACAATGTCCTGTCAGGGCAGGTTCATGCTAGTTAATAAACGTAGGTCTACATCTCAGTGCCTCTCCAGATTTGTTAAATTATCTGAAGTTAAATTAATGTCGTCTTTTTCTGCGGTCCATGAACTATGCTGGTATAGTAATATGGAGTGACAGTGGTGTAGGAGGTAGAGAAGTCGTATTGTAATCAAAAGGTTGAAAGTTCGATTCCCTCTTGAGCTGTTTTATAACTTATTTTGAGCATCAAGTTCTCTTGAACTTTGGACATTATTTGTCTGTGAATAGATATTTCGTGTTAGTACATTTAATGCTGTTTAGATCATTCTAAAATGACTTCGAATTTCTGTTTGTAAATGTGATAAGAGAATTCGGTATTTAGCAGTTTATGCTAGCTCTCGTGAAAGCAATTTTTTCATGTCCCCCCCCCCCCGGAATTACACCCTGAAATTTGACAATGTATTGTCCCCCCCACAATGAAATGGGATCTCCACCCCTGATAGTTACACGTGAAAGGCCAGCCTTTGGCCCAAAATGACTACTCTAATGAACTACTTCATTGCAAGTGTGTGCACCTGAGGCACAAGCTAGTTCTCATAAAATGGTTTGGACCAATGACTGTAAAAAAACATGGTCAGTGTATGCTCTGTCAAAAGTGAAGCCACCAGAAGGAACTGAAAAATGGCAGAGATTTAACCAAATATGGTCCGTTTTGGGCAGACCTGGCTGGTTTTCTGTTTACTATGCTTGCTCTGGATCCAATAAACACTTGCTACGCAGACTTTGGCTGCAATTGACCAATATGGCTTCATTTCTTGATAACGTAAGTGCATGACTTTTTTAACAATTATTGGTTTGGACCAACGGCTAAGACAACGGTTTCTCTCCCTAGCGCCCCACTGACCTGCGTTGCCACAGTTGATGGGCGACGGAAGACCCCCGGGGCCGTGGAAAGGCAGGTGCCCATTCTGGCCGGCTGGCGAGCTGCACGAGGACGAGGGGGGCGCCTGCTGCTCGTGCCAGGCATGGGCCGCCTCCTGCACCTCGGGCGGGCACGCCCACTCGTCCGAACCCTGCCTCAGGTGCTGGTAGTGGTGCCCACCCTGCTGTGACGGCGGTGGCGGCGGCGGGCGAGCCGAAAGGTGCTCCTCAAGGTGGTTGAGCCACATGGCCAGCGAGGTGCGGTCATCGAGCGTGGTGGCCGGGTGAATGAGAGCGTAGGACAGCAGCTGCCGGCTCTCCTCCACAAACAGGCTGCTCTCGATGGTGTGGCTCAGCACTTTCTGTAGCAGCTTCATGTACTCGCACTTGGCCTCGCTGTTGCGTGGCTGCAGCAGCGGCAGGTGCGAGAGCAGCAGCGACACGGCCTTCTCCTTGGGCTCCTGCTGCCACTGGCTCACGATGGCTGCAGGACGACACAATACATGTCATATTAATGCACCGTGGTTTATTAAAGCCCCCAGTTGAGTCTGTTTCCTCTGCAGAAAAATGCACTGCGTGTTAAGAATGTGTTTCCTAAATGCTGAGAATGCAAACCACATTCCTAAAAATAAATGTATATATTCGCATTTCTTTGAGAGAGAGCGCGAGAGAGAAAGAGCCACAGAGAGATAGACAGACACTCACACACACAGCTCAGATTTCTCCTGAGTGGTGAACAAAGACAAATATGCTCACAAACAATTGTAGAGATCAGTTAGTTTAAACAAAAACAACTCTACAGTTGTACTGAAAGTAATTCATACATTATCTTCAAAACGTACTACAATGGCTTAATTGTCTGTGTCTGTGTCTGTGTCTGTGTCTGTGTCTGTGTCTGTGTCTGTGTCTGTGTCTGTGTCTGTGTCTGTGTCTGTGTCTGTGTCTGTGTCTGTGTCTGTGTCTGTGTCTGTGTCTGTGGTACCTGCGTTGTTGGCCTCAGCCTCCAGCACATGGATTTCGGTGCAGTCGGCCAGCCAATGCTCCAGGCAGATGTGTAGGAAGCGGGCCTGGGTGCGCGAGACACGTTTCAACAGCGACAACAGTGCCACTGTCTGCTCGCACTCATTCCACGCCTTGAACCAGTCCGTCAGGATGCCCACCTGCACCACAGAGCAGTCACCATTGGCACTCAATGGCACCACAAAACCTGACCTTTTACTACAATATCTACTACACTATATCAACTCAGGAAGTGACAGAGAGCTCTTTGCGGTTGGTGTTAACATATGCTGAATTCTGGAGCACACAATTCAGGCCTATGTCCATTGTGGATGTCTACCATATATAATTTACATCTCTATATGTATCCCTATCATTGTAGTCACTGTATTGCGCCCACTGCACTCTT
Organism: Clupea harengus; assembly: GCF_900700415.2. Lineage (NCBI taxonomy): Eukaryota > Metazoa > Chordata > Actinopteri > Clupeiformes > Clupeidae > Clupea > Clupea harengus. The sequence goes on along the minus strand of NC_045160.1, from coordinate 12,585,942 downwards.
TTTTTTCACTGCACATTTTCAGCTGTGGGACAACAGCAGTGCATAGTCGTCTCAAAAACAGCCTAAACAAAGGGTTGACCAATTTTCTTTCCGAAGTGGCACTCTGAAATGACCTGAAGCTAAGCTCTGCATTATAGTACACCTGGTGTATAAACCCTCCAAATTTTCCCTCATGGCACTCACCTGGTCACGGAACATCATGACTGGTCCCTCTTTCGGGAACAGGACGTTGCTGAAGGGTGGAGAGCAATACTGCTAGTGTGGGGAGGGCTTTGAGAGGGGAGGATTTGGTGTGGGGGGGGAGATGGGGGAAGGAGAGGGGGGTGAGGGGAGAGAGTCTGTTTCAGTCAGGCGCAGGGGTCTGTTGGCGACCCTCCTCTGGGGTTCGTCTGTCTCTGGAGCTCTTGTTTTTTGGGGGGGAGAGGGGTCCTCTCTGGGCAACTGGAGATGCCCCTCACATGGTTCAGGCTGGAGCGAGGGACCAGCTGGAGGGGAGGGAGACAGACAGAGTTAGAGGGTCCTTGGTCCTTGGAGCTGTGGGGGGGGGGGGGGGGCAGAGTGTCTCTAGAAGTCAACTTGAAATTCCCTTTCACAATACAAGCCTTATGTACAAAGACCCCTAAGAAAAATACGGCCGTGGGTTTAAAAAGGTAACATTTACTATGCTATATCCTATAGCATCCTATATCCAAATAAGATTAATTATCATTGTGTCATCGTCAGCTGATGAATAGAACTACACTTCAAGTAAACAGTATTTACACACAATTGGCCAATAGGTGTTCTACCTGAGACAATTTGGACAAGATGCTGCGATTAAAACAAAATTTACTGATGGTTGCATCATTAAAGAAGCACCAGGGCTGCGGCAAGTGGTATGGAGGGCACTGTGCTGAGAGACATCTCTTTTATTCAGGTCAGCTTATCATAATGCTGTGCTCAGATAATCAGCTTCATCCCGCTACGAATGCAGAGCGCCTTACTGCAAACACCAGCACTTTACACCTATTAAGATTACACCAGAAAGGTGTAGGCTACTGGTTTGCCTCACTTTCCCCATAGCACCTGATGAAACTTTGTAGCAACCGTATTGGTGAATGCACACCAAATCCCTCTGACTATATGGAGCACGTATTGTGTGCAAGGCAGACCAAAATTGCTGCTATAGGTATCCACCCGAGGAAAATAAGCCCTCTGCGATTCAGCTAAAGTGACAGCTCATATGATGTGGTTTTAAAAAGATTATTTGTTCCAAACCACACAACAGACAATGAACAAAAAAAGAGCGACTGTGTCAAAGCCATCCCAGATCAACTCAAGCCACTGAACGTGACATTTCTGTGGAATCTCTACCACATATACAATTATGGAAGACACCAGATTCTGATATATGAGGGTCAATAAGAAAGCAGATGATTATCATGTCGAGCTGGACATTTACCCTGCCACTCTCAAGAGACATGCACTTCTGCAGCAAGCCATCATCTACCAAGCATCTTGCACACGTACAAACACTCACTTGGAACATTCACTTCAAAACTGCAAATGGGACAAATTGAGCAACAGACACTATGAGAAATTATGTTAAGAACCTGTGAATAAATGATCCAAAAGATTTAAAGTCTAAGCGAGCTTCTTGTTTATAGGATTAGAAAACCCTATTTATAATAAAAAATTCGTTGTAACTTTAAAACTGAACGGTAATAAATGGATCGTCCTGCTGTCAACGGGTACCGTTAACAGATAAGATTGGCTAAATACCTGGGTATTAAGCAACTAAACGCCCATCTCGTCGCATCAATAAAGCACTCCGGATGTGGCACGCTATAATGACAATATAAAAGGTGTTCTATATCGTAGAAAACAGCAGATTTATCAGCAAGACATAACAATGAACCTGATGATAGGAGTGTAATGTTAATGAACTAACTAACGTTACATCCTCATCTGGTTGCACACTGTGACTAGCTAGCTGACCAAGTTAGCCAGTTATAGCCAGCTAGCTAGCCAAATGTCTGGAGAGTTTTGGAACACAATAAGCTCTTTATAAAATAATTTCAACCTACACCAAGAATAAAAGAAGCATACTTAATATTACTGTCGGTATTTTTCGTAACATTAATCGTTGATCAAAACAAGCAGGTCAACAAGCTTGGTTGTAGACAGGCAGTCGGCGTCGCTAGCCGGTTTGTGCCACGAAAGCTTGCGGGCTCAGTTAGCTCGCTAAAGTTAGCCGTCAGTTGAAGACTAGACAGAAGAGAAAAATACCACCGTACATTCAAGACAGCGACTGTGGGCATTAGAAGGCTTATTTTATAGAAATAAATACAGTAACTTTGTTGTCGTTATTGTTTGATTAATGGCTACCACAACACAATAGTAAACACCGGTCTCTGATTTGCATACAAATGATGAATAGCTAGTCAAGGTAGACAATGTTTGCTTGCTAGCTAAACTTAACCTACTTAGCTAGCCAGCTCATTAAACAAATACCACTATCGCCGGATTGCTAATGATTACTTTCGTAACTTGAAAATACCCATAAATGACGATATGACCATTGCCGATTAACAAGTAGCTGCTTGTATACCATATAATTAGTAACTGCTATGATAGGTGGTTAAGCTATACCTTAAAAACAACAACGTTGCTAGGTCTAGCATTTGTTGTGACAATCCAGACATATCGCCAGCTGTTACCCAGTAAATGCAATGATGCGTGCGAAATATGCATAGACATTAGTTAAAGGACCAACGTTAACTAGCATGTTAAGTTATATTGCATTGAGGAGTGCGATGATATTTAAATGCAAAACAAACCTGGGGTGACGTCGGGGCTCACCGATCCAGGCTGCTGTGCCTACCTTCGGTCTACCGGGAGGCTCTTGTCACCAAGCTAGTCCACCCTTTCCTAGCTAACTTGCTAGGCCTTTAATTAGATTCTTGCCCCTTGCCTTTCCCAGTGGTGGATGAAAACGATTCAGGATTCGTATTGTTTTTCGCTAGCGATGCTGCTGGTGGTATGCTAGAGATTTCCTTTCCAAACAAGGGTTCGATGATCTTCATGAAACGTTGCTTCCCCTTCGCGTATAAGTGATCAAATCCGGCACACACTTGTATTTCTGTTTAGTTCTACCGACATTTTTCACGTTTAAAAAACATATAGCTCGAGTTAGCTGGCTACTGCTAGCTAACGGATACTAGCTAGCAAAATAGCTAACGTTACACCTCGCTTCCTTCACCAAGGGATAAATAAGCGAAGGAGAAGATTATGAGAAAAAATGTGCTTGTATATAACGTTAAGAATATAATCCGAAGACGAAAAGTATAGTAACATAAAAATGCTAGTGGAATATAACGTTTATTTGAGCATAAAAAAATATACAGAATCTACAAAATCTACTCCGCTTGGAACATGACGTTATACGTTGAGTGACGCAAACACGTTAGGGAGGAGCCAGAAATGACCAACACACACACACTCACAAACACACTATCACACGCACACACACATTCTATGACAGTTCTAGGTTTTGATCATCTCCGGTGGGTCGCCGCTAAGGGTTAGGGTTAGAAAAGAAACAAGATAGTCCTGGGCGGGCTAATTGAGCTCGAATATCGGGTGGGATGTTGGCACCAACCACCAAGATAATTTCCTCTATGTGTAAATATACTTGGCCATTAAACGAATTCTGATTCTGATGAGCTTGTGGAAATGATGACTTGGAGACAAAGGCCATCTATTGATGAACTTGGGAGACGTCTGCATGCTCCTCCGTCATTTGCGGTAATGGTAATATTAAAGTAATATCACTCAAAATGGATTGAGATGCAAGCATCCACATAACATCCCAGTCAGACAATTTCACATGATAAGCCTTTGCCCTCAGAAGCTCTTTTGTCCGCATTGGTTGTTTATAGAAGTAGGCTAATTAATTTGTATTAGGAAATAAGAGAATGTGGATACAAATAAAGCGTATTATTATTATTGGCAGTATTTGTTTTTAAAGTAATTCTTTTTTTTAAATTGATAATTATTATTCCGATATAATTAACCATTACACCATACACCATATTATACAATAATATCACAGAGTTTTAGATGCCTATTTTAATGATTTGGCATTTGTATATTTTATGAAAAGAAGTGCTTCTCCAACAACCTTGCATGGAAAGAAAGAAAACAAATATAATAATACAATACTATTAAATCTGTTCATATTGCTCAGAAATAATTACACTGTTGAGCAGGTTTACCCAGGATAAGGATGTCTTTTACTAACAAATACCACATTTGACGTTTCAGGGTGGTACTTTCTCACACCTTTGCAATCCTCCCACCTTTTCAGATCTCACCTTCGATGACAATAGTTTACTGGAAATTTCTATTGCTGATTTGTAGAATTATGATAAATGTTAGACATCTCATACATTGAATTAGCTTAACTGATGGTCAGATATGCCATACATGCATAGTTTCAGTTGGTATCTTTGCATTGGTAGTCCAGTCTTTTTGTGCTCCAGTAATTTGTTGTCCCACTATAAAGTGGTGTCATTATGGATGCACATTACATTTCAGCCACGACTTGCGAAATTATCATGAGAGCCTGTCATTTTTTATAGGCTCTGCAAACATCAGTCAGTTACTCTAAAGACGCACACGCACACACACACACACACACACACACACACACACACACACACACACACACACACACACACACACACACACACACAGAAGCATGCACACACACTTTGTATGCACACACAAAAATACCCATACATAGACACTCACATACACATGACTGTAAGCCTTTCAGCAAGTCAAGACAACTCCTGTCAAATGCTATCTATTCCTCAATACTCAGATTCTCTGCCTCTCTTTCTAAACCCTGGCGTATTCTCTCCACATTCCTGTTACTGTCATGTTATTATTGCTGAGGCTAGAATATAATCATGTTTTTAGTTAGGGGAAATATACAAAAACATCAAGGCATGTCAGACTACCTAAAAGAGAAAACCCATGATAAAAACCAATCACAACCACTACAATGAACCAGAGGACCAGAGAAATGGATACTGAGAGCTTTTATTTAATTCTTGCAAGAAAGCAGTAGTAAGGCATACAATGGCTTTCAAAACCTTCACAGCCAGCTTTGAACACACAGAGAGAGAGAAGCATTTTGCAAATGTAGACATCTTCATGGTGTTGTGCCAAGGTCAAAGGTCAGAGCCCAGAGCCAGGGCCACCAGTGTAAGGTCAAGGGTGAGTGGACAGGGTAGGTCCCTCAATGAAGTATCTCCTCTCCTGTGTGTCACTCTCGAGGGTGTCGTCCTCGGTTTTAACTGTCCTGATAGAAGGCAGGAGGAATCACAATATGAAAAACTGATGTAAATATTTCAATGGATTACAATACATAGAGAATTTAGTATGTTATCGGCACACCCCATGATTTGAATCCCTTGAGCTATGCTGTACACCATGTGTTTAAATTGAGTTCACACTTCACAGTGAGTGTGTGATTGCCGTTTGATGCTCCTGGTTACCTAATGAGCACGGTTTTCCTCTCAGTCATCTCCACGGCCTGCTCCTCGGAGTAGGTGGCAATGGTCTGGCCGTGGGTGCCATTTCCCAGACCGCCTCCAAGTCCCCCATTGGCAGCTCCACCGGTTCCGGCTCCCAAGGCCCCGAGACCCATAACTCTGCTCGCCCCAGCACTGATGGCACTCATGCCCATCACCCCCTGCACCATACTGGTGATGCGCATGTCCTCGCCCTCAATCAGCTTCCTGTACGAGAAAGACACCGCAGCATTGTTTGGCTCCATGGTGCAATATCAATTGTGTGGATTGAATGAAACACCTCACTTACCTGTATGCAGTGATCTCAATCTCCAGGCTCATCTTAACATTCAGCAAGTCCTGGTATTCCAGGAGAAGGTGTGCAATTTTCCCCTTTGTGGTTTTCAGCTCCAACTGAAGAGCTTCGATCCTGGCCTAAATGGCATACGGTATATACATTGATAAATCTTTGCAATAATACATTATGTCCCCTGACTAGTATTTTATAGGCAAACAATTAAACGTGCTTATCTAATCATCTCAGCTTTTGAAAATGTAATATGGACTCACCTGGAGAGCCTCCAGCTCTTTCTTGTGTCTCTCTTGAGCTGCAAGAATCTGAGCCTCCAGACCATCGTTTTTGGTCTTCAGACCATCCATGTCCCTCTCTTTGCCTTGAATCTGTGGATATAGAAGTGCTATTCAACGCTATTTTCTGTGCACCTCTTGTTATTTGTAATGAATATGTTTTCAAATAGCTTGAGACATGCTGAAATGCAAGAGCAAAGGCAAACCTACATCTTTTTTAGCGGATGCAAGCTCCTCTCGTGCACCACGCACTTTGTCCACATGGTTTGTGGTTTTATTGTTTAAATCATTGAATTTTGAATTATACCACGAGTCCATTTCCTAAAGAGGGTAAAAACACATTTCAAGTAAATAGATGTTGATGTATATCAAATTAGGTCTAAATTATTGATGTTCTGTAAGGGGCCTTTTTTATGTGGTACCTGAAGATTCTTTGCCGCGATGACGTCATATTCGTGCTGAATCTGCTTAAGAGCAGCCGCGATGTCAGGGAGGGCGAAGGCGTTTCCGGCGGTGGCATGAGCAGAATAGATTTGTTTCATCAGGTCCTCGATTTCCTGAGGGAATTTTATCATTTCACATCATTTATCGACTGCAAAATTGTGGCTTGATTTATCCTGGTGACTGGTGATAATTAATAAATAAATGTACCTCTCTTTGAATCCTCTTCAGGAACTCAATTTCAACCTCCAGGTTCTCAAGTTGCTTTTCCAGAGCAATGCGCGAGGAGGTGGCTGAGTCAACATCCTGTATGCACACGGTTGAAAGTAAGCCATTCCATAGTGGTCGACATATCAACAGCATTCATCTTAATCATTAATCCTAAAACTGCAAGTCTAACCGGTCGGAAGTTCTCAATGTCCATCTCGGCCTTCCTCCTCAGTTCCACAGCTTCCTCATATTTGGCCTTCATCATCTCCAGCTGTCTAGCCGTGGCGTCTTTGGCAGCAACAGCCAGGTCCTTAAAAATGATGAGAACATCAGTAGTTGGAGCACACTATTTGTACCAATAGATTTATGACCAGTTACCAATGTGGTATGTGTCTGTGAAGAGATTTAAATTAAACACCGGCAAAATGAGTAAGCCATAGCCTAGGACATGTGTCTGACTCTGCTGTCAGTATGGGGTCGGTTGATGACCCGATGCATATTTGTACAAGCGGGCATAGGCCTACTAAGAAAGTATTTATGTGAGTGAATCAGACATACCCGCTGCTTTCTCATTTGATCGGCAAGCCTCCTGAGCTCTTTGAGCTGCTCCTCATACAGCATGCGCAGGCCCGTGGGCTTCAGGAATCGGTTCTGGAGGGCCTCGATTTCTGTCTCCAGCAGCTTATTCTGCTGCTCTAGTGATCGAACCTTTGGGGACAGGAGGACACATAAATTATGGCCCTTGTGTGCAAGCGCTACATGCTCGATAATGCTCGATGCCCAAAGAAGTGCAAGTAATGCGCTGCTCCGTCTTCACAGCGAGAAGGCGCATTTAGACACAGCCAGTCTGTGCCGCACACTTCAGTGGAAACAAATCAGACAAATTCTGTCAAAGATGGGCCTAGAAAACATGAGTCGATTCCAGGAGAATCAAATAGGCTATGAATTAGTAACTGAATTTAAGTATTTGTGAGTATGGGTCTTTGGGGGCTCTGTCTGGTTCCAAGAGTATCCTGAATCTCAATATTCCACGATTGTACTTTTTAGGGGGGGGTATAGGCGTACATTAATAACTAATGTAGTGTAAAAGAAAGCCACTTTCCTTCTCGATGTATGCAGCCAGCCTGTCGTTCAGCACAACCATCTCCTTGCGCTGGCTGGTGCGAGTGCTGAGGAATTCCTGATTCTCAGCGGCAGCAGCTTCCAGATCTACCGCATCTCCTCCGACACAAACGGTGCCAATGCTTGGGCCGCTACTGTTCAACAAATGCATGAGAGTGAATTATTAGAGTGAATTAACATGAGTGTTATCACAGCATGATATGACTGAATATGTGTCGAAATTTGAGAAGTGTGGCTGATCCTTCCCTTTGATTTTATCCTTTAATATCGCCCATTCTATTTTTATTACTGACAAACGTTTGACTTAAGTGTGTGACTTATTAGACTTAAATATTGTGGACAGTCTGCTGTTAATCTAATGGCATCTCGTCGCGCTACTGGGGAATGCACATGGTGAAAGCTGCAAAGCGGGTGGAACGTTGATTTAAGAATCAGGGGGATTTGAGTTGTTCAGGCAGTCATTGACTGGCTTTCATAAACAAGTTTAGTTATAGGCTATAATTGATATTTAATTTTTAGTTTGAGAAAAGAATGCTTCTAGTCTTGGTTACAGTCTACCATTTATGTCCTATGCCAGCTCTACAATTCATGTCATGATGTGAAACAAAATATTGTCTCTAAATATTGATTGAACTTTATACTGCTCTGTCTCTAGTCAAGCCATTGTGGCTTGTACTTCTCACCTCAGATTGATCTGTGTGTTTGTATATAGCTCATATGTTTTTTGCTGATATTGATATGAAATTCTGCTTTAAAAATGGAACCCTCTGCGCTGACCTAACAAAGCACATTATCCCTGCATGTAGAACAGCATCATGGTAAACTAAATGGGGCAAGAAAATGTATCTACCAATTTTCCAACAGAGCCCTGCTGTCCTCACACACACTATTGACCCCTATCATCCTGAGGTACCCCGTGCTATCCCCCTGGGCGGAGCTTACCTCCCCATCAGGGGCTTGCGGGAGGAGGAGACTGTCCTGCGGCCCATCGCCATGCTGTTGCCAGCTGCAGCCACAGCCGACCAGGAGGAGCTGGCAGCACGCTGCTGCCGGGGGTCCCGGCGGGATGGTGACGGGCTAGACACCCTCACCTGGAGGGATGTGGAGCTGCATTCTTCAAAATGCCGACGGTACGACGAAATCCTTTCTGGGCTGCGGCTCATCTTTGCTGCGTGCTGGGGCTCTGAATCTCTCTCAGTCGTTGCTCTTTCTCTCGGCCTCTCTTCTCTGGGAGCTGGAGGATGTGATTTGGATGTGGAGAGCTGAGCTGAGAAGTGCTGCTCCTTGGCTCTCTCCTCACCCTTCTTAAACTCGAAGCCCAGCCCTAAACATGAGCCAGCACATCTGGAATGTCGAACCTCCACACCACACAGTGCCCGACACGCCACAGAGCCTTCTACCAGGGGCCCGCCAGGAGATTGATGGGCCAAAAGACTTTGAGGCAGCCAGGGCCATTAGGAACTAGGTTCAACAATGATATGATGAGCCCTGATGGGCACAGGGATGATATATTGTATGTAGGCCACAGCCAGGAAAGTCCTTTCGCCATGGTTCCCCTATGCAGCAAGAGCAAGATAGAGTTAGCGAGCAGGTGGATGGGAGGTAAGGGGGTATCAGTGTGAAATTTGGGCATAAATACTAAGGGTTATTAGATTGGGATTATGATACACATGGAAAACCAAAGCATATCCTTATTTCCTTGACACATACTGTACAACAAAAACAGGTACTGAAATCTCTATTGTTTGTTTTCATTTATTTTAGTATGCTAATAATGTTTCAGTTTTACAATTAAAACTGTGATACAGACAGGTCTTTACATTTGCAAATTTGTACTTATCCACAATTATTTAATTATATTTGCCAGCTCTCTCCTTCCCTTTCTCTAGGCTTTTAGCCAATATTACTATTAGTTTTATAATTTATTTACTATTTATTTATTTTATTTGTAAGGGACCACGTACAATATTAAACATAAATGTTACTATTTCATGCATTGTAACAGATTTTTCACTTTGACTTTAAAGGTACTAATAGAACTACTACTCTTTATGTCATCCGGTAGGGCGTTCCACTGAGCAGAGGCTTTCACAGAGAAAGCTGACTGCCCAAAGGCAGTGCTACGAAAGGGTACAGTTCAATCTCTGGAAGCTATTCCTGTGGATTTCAGAGTTATCCTGTGTTATCCCAGTGAAAGTGAACAAAAAAGGAGGGGTCAAACCATTTAAAATTCTTTACACTAGACAAAGATTTGAGAATAGAGCGAAATTCTCAAAGATCAGAAGATGATGAAGTTCTAATATCCTACAGTGATGATACTGAAATGGCTTTTTATCCAGAACTTTTAACGTTTGTTAATACAAGGATTAATTTGGTCTAATACTTTTTTAGTTTCTCTAGCCTGCCCCCAACACATAATACAATAAGACATGTGGAAAAGGATCATGGTGGCATGCATAAATATCTTGGCTGCATACACACAGAGAGAGTTTCTAATTAGTCTAAAATCGGCCAAGTTTTCTTAAGTCGTTTTTATCATTTTCTTGACGTGTTTCCTAAAATTGAGATTTGGATCCAATGTCACGACAAGATATTTAAGTTCAGTAACTATATCAGTCTTTTCACCCTTAATGAATATGTCAACATTAGGGGGCTGTGCATTGGCACATCAGCATCCTTTTCATAGCAGCAGTTAGCCTCTGCTAGCTGAATTTAAATTTAAATAAAAAATATATACAGAATCTACTAAATCTAATCCGCTTGGAACATGACGTTATACGTTGAGTGACGCAAACACGTAAGGGAGGAGCCAGAAATGCCCAACACACACACACACACACACACACACACACACACACACACTATCACATACATACACACACTTTTACACACAGACATACAATGACAGTTCTAGGTTTTGATAATCTCCGGGTCGCCGAACTGGGTCGCCGCTAAGGGTTAGGGTTAGAAAGAAACAAGATAGTGCTGAGCTGGCTAATTGTGCTTGAGTATTGGGTGGGGTGAGCTTGTGGAAATGATGACCTGGAGACGAACTTGTTGAACTTATTGAACTTGTGAGACGTCTGCATGCTCCTCCGTCATTTGCGGTAATGGTCATATTAAAGTAATATCACTCAAAATGGATTGAGATGCAAGCATCCACATAACATCCCAGTCAGACAAATTCACATGTGGTCAGAACAACCTGGAGCTCAATGCTCTGAAAACAGTGGAGATGGTTGTAGACTTTAGAAGGTACCCAGCCCCACCCACCCCCATCACCCTGAGAGACTCCCCAGTTGACACTGCGGAGTCCTTCCGCTTCCTGGGCACCATCATCTCCCAGGACCTCAAGTGGGAGCTGAACATCAGCTCCCTCACCAAAATAACTCAACAGAAGATGTATTTCCTGTGGCAGCTGAAGAAGTTCAACCTGCCAAAGACAATGATGGTGCACTTCTACACCTGCATCATCGAGTCCATCCTCACCTCCTCCATCACCATCTGGTACGCTGCTGCCAATACCAATGACAAAAGCAGACTGCAGCGTATCATCTGTTCTGCTGAGAAGGTAATTGGCTGCAATCTGCCATCTCTACAGGACCTGTTCGCCTCTAGGACCCTGAGGCGTGCAGGTAAGATTGTGGCCAATCCCTTCCACCCGGGTACTTCCCTCCGGCAGGAGGCTGCGGTCCATCAGGACCAAAACCTCACTCTACAAGACCAGCTTCTTCCCGGCTGCAGTTGGCCTTATCAACAAGGCCCGGGACCCCCACCTGACTTGGACTCTTATCCCGCCCCCACTCCTCAAGTCTGTGTTAAATTAACACACATTACATTACATTGCACAATCACATTGCACTCCTGTTTTGCATTTTACTTTTTACTTTACTTTTTTATATACATTTTATATATTTGTATCTTATATATTGTTTTTTTTCTTATGTGTAGTACTTGTTTTTATTTTTATGTTTACTGGATGCACCTATACACCAAAGCAAATTCCAGGTAGGTGTAAACCTACTTGGCAATAAATACAATTCTGATAAGCTTTTGCCCTCAGAAGCTCTTTCGTCCGCATTGGCTGTTTATAGAAGTAGGCTAATTCATTTTTATTAGGAAATAAGAGAATGTGGATACAAACAAAGCGTATTATTAGAAGTAGTATGGGTAGTATTTATAAAGTAATTAGTATTTATTTGTTTTAAAAGTAATTATTATACTTTCTTACACCTTTGCAATCCTCCCACCTTTTCAGATCTCACTGTTGATGACAATAGTTAACTGGAAATTTCTTTTGCAGATTTGTAGAATTATGATGAATGTTAGACATCTCATACATTGAATTAGCTTAACTGATGGTCAGATATGCCATACATGCATTGTTTCAGTTGGTATCTTTGCATTGGTAGTCCAGTCTTTTTGTGCTCCAGTCATTTGTTGTCCCACTAAAAAGTGGTTTCATTATGGATGCACATTACATTTCAGCCACGACTTGTGAAATCATCATGAGACCCTGCCAACATCAGTCAGGGATTCTAAAGACACACGCACACACACACTCACACTTTGTATGCACACACAAAAATACCCATACATAGACACACACATACACATTACACAAGACAACTCCCTTGAAATGCTATCTATTCCTCCATGCTCAGATTCTCTGCCTCCCTTTCTTACCCCTGGCGTATTCTCTCCACATATCTGAATCATTCTCATAAGCCTCTCCTCCTGACAGCCTCCCACCCCAAAAGGACATCACCCTAATCTGAAATCAATTGAATCTCTTCTGCCTGCAGTTGTACCTGTGGCATGGCAGCTTCATGTGGCATGACAAAAAATGGTGAGTGGAGCTAGGCCTAACCAGAGCACATGCACGACTGCGCCACCCTGGGAGTTTCGCCCAGGGAAATAGTTGGAATCAGACTAGCCCACTAGGGGCACACAGGTTGGTGAACTGAGGAAGCTGGAGACGTGTTTCCATAAATAATAAATAGGTTTTATTTAATACACAAATATAAAATACACAAAAATTGGTAACAGCAGGACAGACAAGGGACAACACGTACACAATAGATAAATGAACAGAACACAGAAACAGGACTGAGGCTTACCAGTCAGGCAGGACTTAGGTGGGGTATTACCTCCAGGAGGGCAAAGCAAACGTGCACTGCTCACACACACCCCTAGTGAAAGGTGAATTCACACACACACACACACACACACACACACACACACACACACATCAAATTAGCTCAAAATCACACACGGGAGATACTACCATCACTATGGTGTGGAAGGATGGACTACCTAGCATTGGGCACCTAGCACAGCCAACAGAACATTGAACTCAAAACAAACAGAACCAAAACGACAAACACAGACACACACGCAGCAGCAGCTCTTGCGGACAGCAGCTGCTTGCAAGGAGGACGAGACGTGAAGCCAGACGAACATCAAACAGTAACTATAAGCAAAAGCGCTAACAGCAAAACGAGCTAGCAGCAAAACAGCAGCGTTGTCAACTCACCCAGGCTGATACCTATGGGAAAGATGCAAGACCCTTACCGCCACACAACCGCTAAAAATACATATTAAAATAAACAGCAAGGTAACCTACCAAGCATCTGAAGGCACGGAACGCAGGATGACACAGGCAGCGGCGACTATGCGTCCGCTAGCTAAATAGAGTATAAAAGTATGGGTGAGTAGTTAGCTAAACACCTCAACCGTTCGTGCAGAGCAAGGACCCATACATACCTGTATGTAGCGCACAACGAGCGTATGATCCGACTCGGAGTGAAACAGGATGCGGTGCATCAACTGGGAACGAGGACCCAACCAAACATGGTCATCACTACCACAAACTGGTGGACCTGCGCTTGACGCAACAGGTACTCTGGAGAATGACGCATCCCCAGTTGGCACCTGGTTGTTAATTTATAGGGCCTGGGCAGACTGACAGAGTGCCACCTAATTACATGAAAATTAGACGGAGAAGTAAACAGACGGTGCAGTGACGTCAGCTTTGATCCGTCCTGCTACATTCACATAGTGTTGGAACTTGCTCTGATGTTTACATTTTAAATCAAGTTGTACAATGGTATGATGTGAACTAGCTCTGTTAGACCAGACAGCAACGACAGCGTGTATTCTTCAGCAGCACACGTACTTTATTAACTATATCCAGCCTCGTACATCAGTCATTACTCAATGGTCAAGCGCACCCTAGTGGCCTGACATTCCACTACATCCCCCCCTTTTAGTCATTAACCATATTACTGTTAAAACTTCATTTAACTCTCAATAACCTGGCCACAGAACAAACCAAACATTTAGCATAGTGCATTTCCATCAAACATGAACAACATGTGTATAACATTCTTTAGTGTTTTTCTTTTCCTAAACTTGAAGGAAAGGGTAGACTACCAAAACCTTCCGACTCTGCTACAGGGGTTTATTCTGCCCTTTTTCACAGCAGGCCTACTAAGCTACAATGTTGTGTGTGTGTTACCAGTCCAGTCTTTCAGGTGGGCGGGAGACTCTCCCGTATCTGGTCACAGTCACATTAGAGTCGGGCTGGTCTTCCTGCGGCTGGCCAGGTTCTGGAAGAACAGTCAGCTGAGCCCGGTTTCTTCTCAGCGTTCCCAGCTCCGTCTCCACATTGTATGATCTTGGAGATGATGCCGGTTCTTGGACTGTTCCAGTGGTCTTTGCCGTCCTGATCCATACCCTCTGGCCTGGTTCAAGTATCGGCAACTCTTTTGCTCTGTGTCTTGCTCCATACGCTTCCTTTTGATTCTCTTTCAGCTTTGTGTCTTTTCTTCTGAAAACTTGGAGATCTGGCCACTTTGGCTTGAGAGTTTGTGGCGGGACTGGAACTGTAGATTTCAATTTTCGTCCCATCAGAAGTTCTGCAGGTGAGACTCCGTGAGCTAATGGGGTTGTTCTGTAGGCTAATAGAGCTTTCTGATGATCTTGATTCTTACTCAGTATCTGCTTCACGGTTCTGACCGCTCTCTCCGCCTCCCCGTTGCTCTGCGGGTATCTGGGGCTACTAGTGACATGTTCAAAATCATATTCTTGGGCAAATGCTAAGAACTCAGATGAGGCGAACTGCGGCCCATTGTCTGTCATTAATACCTCAGGGATGCCAAATCTGGCGAAGATGACTTTCAGTCTCTCCACTGTGGTTGCAGTTGTGAGGGTCGGCAGATTGGCTACTTCAATGTACCTGGAGAAATAGTCAATCACTACCAGGTAGTGTCCTTTCCCCCACTAAAAGATGTCTGCAGCTAACCTCTGCCATGGTCTAGCTGGTAACGGTGTTGTGATCAGTGGCTCTGTGTGGTAAGCAGAGTATTGGCAGCATACCTCGCATCTTTCCACCAGCTCTCTGATGTCTCTTGATAACCCTGGCCACCACATGGATTGCTGTGCTCTGGTGGTCTGGTGCTCTGGTGGTCTGTACGTACGGTAAAGTCTAATCCCAGGAGGTAGGCACTCAGTCGCTCACACGCCCAGGTCAGAGCAAGGGCCTCCTTCTCAATTTGTGCATATCGAGCTTCTGTAAGAGTTAGACTTCTGGATATGTACACCACTGGTCTGAATTCTTCATCTGACTGTCTCTCAGACCCTCCAGGAAGTTGCGATGTTGCGATCGCACCAATTCACGCAAATTCAACGATTCCCCGCGAATTCAGCGCAACGTTGCAATTTTAACACATCACCGCAACTTTCCCGCAAATTTGACAAATTATTGTTGTCTCCCACAACTTTCTTCCTTCCGCTACACCAAGGGCGGAAATTCTGCCCTGTGGACACGGTGCAGACACTAGCAGAGTTCTAATCCGTTGTAAACAATGAGAATGGCTACACCAGACATGGAAATTGAACACAGCCCATGTCCACACTGGAGATTCCGAAATAGATCTGGCTTCAATTTTTTATAATTATCCGCAAGGTGTGCGTGGCCCTTTTTACATAGAGTCTGGTAATAGATCTATGAAATGTAATGAACATTATTTATTTTGCTGTGAATAATGAAGGAAGCAATAAATCTGATCATTTCCCAAACCCTCGAGAGCTGTTGCCATGGAGATTTAACATTACTTTCGGATTGAAGATAAGGTAGCAGCTAGTGTAGAAGAATGGATTACTTGAAAGTTGACGACTTTAAATTCATATATGAAATTGAACAACATAAACACCTGTACGGATAAAATAAATCAACAAGGATAGCAAAACAGATTGATAAGCATAGAATGAGAACAGCAGAAACGCAGGCAGGACGTCAGGTGACGAGACAGATCACAGTGACACAGGCTGTTTTTTTTTTTTTCGTTTTATGTGAAGGCTGAGATATTCATAACATTTTATTCAGTCTTACTTGTGGTCCTTTTGTAATACCAACAGGTGCACTTCGTTGTGGATAAGTAAATCCTATGTACTGTTCCCCCTACGTGTTTAGCATAACATAGCATAACTAGCTATGTTTCTAGATAACTGTCTAACAGCAGTTGCCATTCCCACGAGTCGAACATTTGAATGATGTCAAAGTAAAAGTCCTTTACTATACTGTGTTCGTTTCCATAACAACAATTCAAGCAATATACATTCTCTGACCTAAATAAGCAAAGGGCAGAACAGCCTATTATGCTACATTTTTGTAGTCCTGGTAATCTTTAGTTTGGCATGTTGGTAAGGTTATTTAGAGGACCATTTCCCAATGTTTTTTTTTTTTTTTTAAAGAATGTTTCTTTATTAATTCTTTATTTTTCAACAAATAACTCAATTATAATTACAAAGAGGGAAATTCGCAACTTTTATCGCAACTTTCACTTGCTCCCGCAATTTCATCGCAACAAACACCTAAAAAACACTGCAACTTTCACCGCAACTTTTTGGAAAAGCCCCCGCGAAATCAGTCATTTTAGGCCGCAACTATCACAAAAAAGGCCTGCGAAATCCTGGGGGGACTGGTCTCTGCATTAACACTCCTCCCAGGCCATAAGACGATGCATCGGCTGAGACAAGTGTTTCTCGCTTTGAACTGTATTGAGCTAAGACAGTTGGTGAACTCAGCTCTTCCTTTACTGCCTCAAAAGCAGTCTTTTGTTGAATGTCCCACGTCCATGTGCAGTCATTCTTAAGCAAGTCTCTTAGGGGTTTTGTGAGAGTGGGCAGATGAGGTGAAAACTTGCCGACATAATTCACCATACCCATGAAGCGCCTCACGCCTTCAATGTTTTGTGGTTCGGGCATGTTCAGAATTGCTTTAATTTTGTCTGGATCAGCCTCTATCCCCTGAGCACTGATTTTATGTCCCAGGAATTTCACTTGTTTCACCCCAAACTCACATTTTTCATTCAGGGTCATCCCCGCGCTCTCAAACTTCCTGAGGACCTCACACAGCCTGTTGTCATGCTCAGTTTCATCCTTGCCGAACACTAATATGTCATCGGCATGGCACAGTGTTCCTGGTGTGCCGGCAATGATCTGGGACATTCTCAGCTGGAAATGTTCCGGAGCTGAAGAGATTCCGAATGGGAGTCTCCTGAAACAATACCTCCCAAAAGGAGTGATGAATGTTGTTAAGGGCTCAGAGTCTTTGTGCAAGGGTATTTGCCAAAATCCTGAAGTGGCATCCAATTTTGAGAAAACTATGGCTCCATCTACCTTTGCTAGAGTTTCATCCACAGCTGGCAGTATGTGTCTCTCGCGACGCACACTTTCATTGAGCCTCGTTAGATCTACACAGATCCTGATGTTTCCGTTAGGCTTCGGGACAACCACTATCCCCGCACACCACTCGGTCGGCTCTTGGATTTTTCGGATGACGCCCATAGTTTCCATTCTATGGAGCTCTGACTTCACTTTATCCATGAGAGGTAATGCTACACGTCTAGGAGCTGATAGGGCATATGGCATTGCACCGTCGGCTAACTCAATCTTATAGCTACCTTGTAGCTTCCCTAAGCCTAAGAAAACCTTTGGGAACATGGTCTTAAATTTGTTTCCCATGGCTTGGACTGCTGCCACCTGCTGGAGCAGCGGTAGACTCTGAATAGCAGGGAGACCTAGCAGTGGCATCACTAGATCCTGGACTACAAATATTTCCTGCTCTGTTTTCTGTTTGCCCTTTTTAAGACATGCATTAAATGTGCCCAGTACCGTCAATGGTTGGTTATTGGGGCCACATATCAATCGCTGTGCTTTTTGCAGTTCACCATCTCTGCCTCTTGAGTACACTGATTCTGGTATGGCGGTGACTGCCGCTCCTGTATCTAACTTGAAATTAACAAGTACTAGGGATGGGCATAATTAATCGACGATCGATTAATTGATCATTAAGAATTTCCTCGATGAAATTATTTTTTCATCGATTAAAACGCATGCATGTTCTTTTGCGTAGTGTGCGTGTAATTTATTTATTTTAGGGCTGTCAAAGTTAACGCGTTATTCTTTGACATTATTGTGGCTGAGATTAATGCAATCAAATATTTGAACGCAGTTAACGCAACTTTGTTTACTTCCGGTGTGCGTTGACCCCTGACACGAAACCGCCGTGTGTCTGCAGTCAGTTAGATAGAAGAGACCGAGACGGTAGTTGAAGATGGAGAGAGCTGAGGGATTGTTGGGCGGAAAGTTTCTGTTTAAGAGGCAAAATGACAGAACGATCGACAAAACTAAAGTTGTATGTAGCATTTGTCAAGCTGAATGTAGCTATCACAGAAGCAGCTCGTCTTCGTATCACCTTAATGCAAAGCACCCGGCAGAAAGCAGTCCCAGGTTAGATGGTCGCCAACCCACACTCCACGACTTCTCTAGGAAATTAACTAGACCAGTCCGTGAAAAGGTTACCAACGCTGTAGCAGTTTAGGTTGCCGGTGACTGTCGGCCCATCAATTCGAATTGCTTCAGGGGACAATTCTTAAAATTTACCGTCGAGGGGCACCATTGTGTCTCGCATACATTCCTTGGCTGACGGAGAGAGAGCACGAAAAAAATACAATTAAACAACAGTGTCTAAAATACACGCTGTCTGAAGTGATTACTCGTTAATTTATAAGATTTAGTCTTTAGAAGAAAACAAACTTTTAATCACGATGAATCTAGATGAATGAATTTCAAAAGGTGAGATGAATTAGTTAGAGAGAAAAAAAAAACGAAGGTCAGTTGTGTTTATGAGCACCGGCTTCTAGCTGTCGGCTCCGCTGCTTAAGAGTACAGCAGCGCATATTTTCAAGTGTAACCATTGAATGGATCCCTTTTAACTGCCACAAGAGTTGTCCATCTTGTAAGTTTAACTGCCACAAGAGTTGTTCATCTTGTAATAAAGATCTCAATGAGGAAACACGCTGTGTTTTTTCTATTTTCACTGCATTTTAATATAGCCTATAAATAGTGAATTTTAATATAAAAATATTAATGATTAATCGAAAATCGATCGTTAATTCTCCCGACGATCGATTAAGACAATTTAATCGAAATCCCATCCCTAACAAGTACTCCATTCATTTGAATGTCCTGTTTCCATATGTCTTGTTTCTGACACTGAATCGTTCCCATGAACGCATCTTCTCCCGTTTCCTGACATTCTTCAATAACCTCCACTCGCTGTCCTGATCGACACACCACCGCAAAATGGCCTTTCCTTTTGCATCTTCTACAGTCTGCCTCTCTAGCTGGACATTGTTTCCATGAGTGCTGAGGGCTTTTCCCGCATCTTTTACAATTTTCTGTGTGATTTCTCTGTGTTGGCGCTGACATCTGAAATTTCCCTGGTTTTCGTGTAGACATTGCATCCACATTTGCTTCCTTAATTTCAGTTTTTTGTCTAATCAGAGGCTGTTGTTTCTTTACTTCTTCATTTTGTCTGACTTGTGTTTTTGTTTTAGCCAATGTGAGATTAGGATCTAATTGCAACTTCTCTGACAGTTTGGCATCTCTGATTCCAACTACGATCCTATCTCTTATCATTTCTTCCCGCAGAACACCATATTGACAATGCTCCGCGAGCTTGTGAACATCAGTGATAAAACTTTCTGCTGTTTCACCTGGCTGTTGATATCTGGTATTAAATTTGGCATAAATGACATTGTGTTTGCCAATGAAATACTCACTCAGGGCTTTGCACACATCTTCATATTTCTTTCTCTGAGCGTCACTCAATGTCAGCGTGTACAAAACGTCGTCACTCTTCTCCCCCATAATGTATAGTAGCGAGTTGACCTGGTACTCCTCAGTCTTTTCTGCTAGTCCAGAAGCTATCCTAAATCGCTCGAAGCGCCGTAGCCATTGCGTCCAACTGTTTGGCTCATCAAAATTGAAGCTTGCCGGGGGCGGTATAGAAAATATCTGGTCCATTCTGACCTATGAATCTGACGATATCCCTCTCCTGTTCTTATGAGGACAAGTCAACGAGCTAGCAGCTAGTTCTCTTGCTTAGCAACTTGCTAAATCACCACTGCAGGCAAATTCTAACGTCTTCTTGACAGTTCCAATTGACAGTTCCAATTCGTTTTACTCACATTATCATCACCATATTCTGACACCATGTACAATGGTATGATGTGAACTAGCTCTGTTAGACCAGACAGCAACGACGGCGTGTATTCTTCAGCAGCACACGTACTTTATTAACTATATCCAGCCTCGTACATCAGTCATTACTCAATGGTCAAGCGCACCCTAGTGGCCTGACATTCCACTACACAAGTGACCAGTCAAAGAGTTTAGGCCATAAGGACAGAGTCATGGTCGTATTGCATTGGGGTGTGTTAGGTGTTTTTGCACATTGCCTTCTCAAGATGAAATCTCAAGATAAAACTTGGACTAGAGAGTGTAAAGACAATTTGCAACCAATGCTATATACCTGCCCCAAACACTATTGACGACAGAGACATTCATCTATCTTGTCTACCTCTCCCCTCCTCTTCTCTCCTCTCTTTTGCATGTGTGTACAACAGTGTCATCGGCATACATTTCCAAATGTACCCCATGCCATATGCGGCAGTGGCAGTGATAGTGACTAATTGATCAAATTTGTTTTGCGAGATTCTTTCCAAATATCTGGGGCTCTGGCGTGCATGTGGGAGATGGCTGGTCTCAGTGTCTCAGTGTGTCTCGTAGGTGTGAGGTAAGGACAGATGAGCTCAAGCACAGAGGCGATATTTTGCTCAAGATATTTAAGTTCAGTAACTATATCAGTCTTTTCACCCTTAATGAATATGTCAACATTAGGGGGCTGGACATTGGCACATCAGCATCCTTTTCATAGCAGCAGTTAGCCTCTGCTAGCTGAATTGAAATTGAAATTAAAAAAAATATACAGAATCTACAAAATCTACTCCGCTTGGAACATGACGTTATACGTTGAGTGACGCAAACAAGTAAGGGAGGAGCCAGGAATGCCCAACACACACACACACACACACTATCAAACACACACACTTTCACACACACACACACACACACTATCACACACACGCATACTATGACAGTTCTAGGTTTTGATAATCTCCAGTGGGTCGCCGCTAAGGGTTATGGTTAGAAAGAAACAAGATAGTGCTGAACTGGCTAATTGAGCTTGACTATCAGGTGGAATGAGCTTGTGGAAATGATGACCTGTAGACAAAGGTCATCTATTATTGAACTTGTGAGACGTCTGCATGCTCCTCCGTCATTTGCGGTAATGGTCATATTAAAGTAATATCACTCAAAATGGATTGAGATGCAAGCATCCACATAACATCCCAGTCAGACAAATTAACATGTGGTAAGAACAACCTGGAACTCAATGCTCTGAAAACAGTGGAGATGGTTGTAGACTTTAGAAGGTACCCAGCCCCACCCACACCCATCACCCTGAGAGACTCCCCAGTCGACACTGCAGAGTCCTTCCGCTTCCTGGGCACCATCATCTCCCAGGACCTCAAGTGGGAGCTGAACATCAGCTCCCTCACCAAAATAGCTTAACAGAGAATGTACTTCCTGTGGCAGCTGAAGAAGTTCAACCTGCCAAAGACAATGATGGTGCACTTCTACACCTGCATCATCGAGTCCATCCTCACCTCCTCCATCACCATCTAGTACGCTGCTACCAATGCCAATGACAAAGGCAGACTGCAGCATATCATCTGTTCTGCTGAGAAGGTGATTGGTGATGGCAATCTGCCATCTCTACAGGACCTGTTCGCCTCTAGGACCCTGAGGCGTGCAGGTAAGATTGTGGCCAATCCCTCCCACCCGGGTCACAAACTCTTCGAGGTACTTCCCTCCGGCAGGAGGCTGCGGTCCATCAGGACCAAAACCTCACGCCACAAGACCAGCTTCTTCCCGGCTGCAGTTGGTCTTATCAACAAGGCCCGGGACCCCCACCTGACTTGGATTCTTATCCCGCCCCCACACCTCAAGTCTGTGTTACATTAACACACATTACATTATATTGCACATTTCATATTGCACAATCACATTGCACTCCTGTTTTGCATTTTGCATTTTACTTTTTACTTTCCTTTTTTATATATATTTTATATATTTTATCTTATATATTGTTTTTTTCTTATGTGTAGTACTTATTGTGTTTTTATGTTTTATGTTTACTGGATGCACCTATACACCAAAGAAAATTCCAGGTAGGTGTAAACCAATAAATACAATTCTGATTCTGATGAGCCTTTGCCCTTCCAAGCTCCTTTATCCGCATTGGTTGTTTTATAGAAGTAGGCTAATTCATTTGTATAAGGAAATAAGAGAATGTGGATACAAATAAAGCGTATTATTAGTAGTAGTAGTAGTATTGGTAGTATTTATTTTTAAAGTAATTATTATTTATTTGTTTTTAAAGTAATTATTATTATTATACTTTCTCACACCTTTGCAATCCTCCCACCTTTTCAGATCTCACTGTTGATGACAATAGTTAACTGGAAATTTCTTTTGCAGATTTGAAGAATTATGATGAATGTTAGACATCTCATACATTGAATTAGCTTAACTGATGGTCAGATATGCCATACATGCATTGTTTCAGTTGGTATCTTTGCATTGGTAGTCCAGTCTTTTTGTGCTCCAGTAATTTGTTGTCCCACTAAAAAGTGGTTTCATTATGGATGCACATTACATTTCAGCCACGACTTGTGAAATTATCATGAGAGCCTGTCATTTTTTATAGGCCCTGCCAACATCAGTCAGGGACTCTAAAGACACACACACACACACATACACACACACACAAACACGCACACACACTTTGTATGCACACACAAAAATACCCATACATAGACACACACATACACATTACACAAGACAACTCCCTTGAAATGCGATCTATTCCTCTATGCTCAGATTCTCTGCCTCCCTTTCTTACCCCTGGCGTATTCTCTCCACATATCTGAATCATTCTCATAAGCCTCTCCTCCTGACAGCCTCCCACCCAAAAAGGACATCACCCAGATCTAAAATCAATTGAATCTCTTCTGCCTGCAGTTGTACCTGTGTCATGGCAGCTTCACATAGTGTTGGAACTTGCTCTGATGTTTACATTTTAAATCAAGTGAACAGTCAAAGAGTTTAAGCCATAATGACAGAGTCATGGTCGTATTGCATTAGGGTGTGTTTGGTGTTTCTGCACATTGCCTTCTCAAGATGAAATCTCAAGATAAAACTTGGACTAGAGAGTGTAAAGACAATTTGCAACCAATGCTATATACCTGCCCCAAACATTATTGAAGACAGACACATTAATCTCTCTCTTGGCTTAGTGTTTTAACCTTATAGGACTTCTCAATTACTACAGCATCAAAGCCCTTCCACATCCCCCTCCTCCCCATATCTCTCCTCTCCTCTCCCCTCTTCTCCTCTCCCATCCTCTCCTCTCCTCTCCACCATTCTCCTCCACCTCTTTCCTCAGCCCTGCATGGTACGGGTGCTCGGGGGGTTGGCATGTTCCAGTGGCAAGACGGGCTGAGGATGTGGATGGAATGAGGACGTGGAACGCCTGTGTGCCTTCACTTTGCGGCACCGGAGCGCTGGCATGATGACTGCGGCTTCCCCTGTGGGTGACAGACTCTGCCTCAGGTATCTCTGTCTCTCCTTCTGTCTCTTTCTCTCTCTCACTCTCGCTCTGTCTCTCTCTCCCTCCCTCTCACTTGTTCAGTTTCTTTTCTCTCTCCCCTCTTTCTACTCATTCCATTGTTTCTTTCACCGCTGTTTTCCTATCAGGCATCCTATACTTGTTCAACATGTAACCTCTCACTAATGGAGACATTTTTAACAAAAAAGAAATCCAGAGAGAGAGAGGGAGAGAGAGAGAAAGAAAGAGAGAGAGAGAGAGAGAGAGAGAGGAAGAGAATGATACAATGCCAATAGAGACGTAAGACACAAGATTAAATATATGTAATAAATATATGATATATATATGATAAATATATGTTTATTCTTTATACCCTTTATTTTTATTACAATAGCTATTATACATATCAGCAGTTGATGCTTGCAGTTGAGGAACAAGCCCCAAGAAAACCATATTAATTAGAAGTCTTCGCTTCCCCATGGGGAATATTTAGGTTTTTGTAAGGGTATGTTTAGATTTGATTTAATTGAAAAAATGTTTTACTACATTCCTTTTACTCTCATGTTATTATTGCTGAGGTCTTCTAGAAAAGAGACCAGAGAAATGGTTACTGAGAGCTTTTATTTAATTCTTGCAAGGATGCAGTAGTAAGGCACACGAAAACCTGGCATTCAAAACCTTCACAGCCAGCTTTGAACACACAGAAAGAGAGAAGCATTTTGCAAATGTAGACATCTTCATGGTGTTGTGCCAAGATCAAAGGTCAGAGCCCAGACCCAGGGCCACCAGTGTGAGGTCAAGGGTGAGTGGACAGGGTAGGTCCCCCCTCTCACTCTATTCCTCTTCCTCATCAGCAGCTCCCTCAATGAAGTATCTCCTCTCCTGTGTGTCACTCTCGAGGGTGTCGTCCTCGGTTTTAACTATCCGGAGAGAAGGCAAAAGGAATCAAAATATGAAAAACTGATGTAAATATTTCAATGGATTACAATACATAGAGAATTTAGTTTGTTATCAGCACAGCCCATGATTTGAATCCCTTGAGATATGCTGTACACCATGTGTTTAAATTGAGTTCACAGTGAGTGTGTGATTGACGTTTGATGCTCCTGGTTACCAAATGAGCACGGTTTTCCTCTCAGTCATCTCCACGGCCTGCTCCTGAGAGTAGGTGGCGATGGTCTGGCCGTGGGCGCCATTTTCCACACCGGCTCCAAGTCCTCCACCGGTTCCGGCTCCCAAGGCCCCGAGACCCATAACTCTGCTCGCCCCAGCACTGATGGCACTCATGCCCATCACCCCCTGCACCATACTGGTGATGCGCATGTCCTCGCCCTCAATCAGCTTCCTGTACGAGAAAGACACCACAGCATTGTTCGGCTCCATGGTGCAATATCATTTGTGTGGGTGTGTGGATTGAATGAAACGCCTCACTTACCTGTATGTAGTGATCTCAATCTCCAGGCTCATCTTAACATTCAGCAAGTCCTGGTATTCCATAAGAAGCTGTGCAATTTTCCCCTTTGTGGTTTTCAGCTCTAAATGAAGAGCTTCGATCCTGGCCTAAATGGCATACGGTATATACATTGATACATCTTTGCAATAATACATTATGTCCCCTGACTATTTCTAAAATGAAACGTGCTTATCTAATCATCTCAGCTTTTTAAACTGTAATATGGACTCACCTGGAGAGCCTCCAGCTCTTTCTTGTGTCTCTCTTGAGCTGCAAGAATCTGAGCCTCCAGACCATCGTTTTTGGTCTTCAGACCATCCATGTCCCTCTCTTTGCCTTGAATCTGTGGATATATAAGTGCTATTCAATGCTATTTTCTGTGCACCTCTTGTTGTTTGTAATGAATATGTTTTTAAATAGCTTGAGACATGCTGAAATGCTAGAGCAAAGGCAAACCTACATCTTTTTTAGCGGATGCAAGCTCCTCTCGTGCACCACGCACTTTGTCCACATGGTTTGTGGTTTTATTGTTTAAATCTTCGAATTTTGAATTATACCACGAGTCCATTTCCTAAAGAGGGCAAAAACACATTTCAAGTAAAAAGATGATGATGTATATCAAATTAGGTCTAAATTATTGATGTTCTTTAAGGGGCCTTTTTGTATGTGGTACCTGAAGATTCTTTGCCGCGATGACGTCATATTCGTGCTGAATCTGCTTAAGAGCAGCCGCGATGTCGGGGAGGGCGAAGGCGTCTCCGGCGGTGGCATGAGCAGAATAGATTTGTTTCATCAGGTCCTCGATTTCCTGAGGGAATTTTATCATTTCACATCATTTATCGACTGCAAAATTGTGGCTTGATTTATCTTGGTGATAATGAATAAATAAATGTACCTCTCTTTGAATTCTCTTCAGGAACTCAATTTCAACCTCCAGGTTCTCAAGTTGCTTTTCCAGAGCAATGCGCGAGGAGGTGGCTGCGTCAACATCCTGTATGCACACGGTTGAAAGTAAGCCATTCCATAGTGGTCGAAATATCAACAGCATTCATCTAAATCATTAATCCTAAAACTGCGAGTCTAACCGGTCGGAAGTTCTCGATGTCCATCTCGGCCATCCTCCTCAGTTCCACAGCTTCCTCATATTTGGCCTTCATCATCTCCAGCTGTCTAGCCGTGGCGTCTTTGGCAGCAACAGCCAGGTCCTTAAAAATTGAAAGAAAATGATGAGAACATCAGTAGTTGGAGCACACTATTTGTACCAATAGATGTATGACCTGTTACCAATGTGGTATGTGTCTGTGAAGAGATTTAAATTAAACACCGGCAAAATGAGTAAGCCATAGCCTAGACATGTGTCTGACTCTGCTGTCAGTATGGGGTCGGTTGATGATCCGATGCATATTTGTACGAGCGGGCATAGGCCTACTAAGAAAGTATTTATGTGAGTGAATCAGACATACCCGCTGCTTTCTCATTTGATCTGCAAGCCTCCTGAGCTCTTTGAGCTGCTCCTCATACAGCATGCGCAGGCCCGTGGGCTTCAGGAATCGGTTCTGGAGGGCCTCGATTTCTGTCTCCAGCAGCTTATTCTGCTGCTCCAGTGACCGAACCTTTGGGGACAGAACTGAATTTAAGTATTTGTGAGTATGGGTCTTTGGGGGCTCTGTCTGGTTCCAAGAGTATCCTGAATCTCAATATTCCACGATGGTACTTTTTTTTGGGGGGGGGTATAGGCGTACAACAATAACAAATGTAGTGTAAAAGAAAACAAGGTTGGAATCCACTTTCCTTCTCGATGTATGCAGCCAGCCTGTCGTTCAGCACGACCATCTCGCTGCGCTGGCTGGTGCGAGTGCTGAGGAATTCTTGATTCTCAGCGGCAGCAGCTTCCAGATCTACTGCATCTCCTCCCACACAAATGGTGCCCATGCTTGCGCCGCTACTGTTCAACAAATACATGAGAGTAAATTCGTTATCACAGCATTATATGACTGAAATTTGAGAAGTGTGGCTGAACCTTCCTTTAAATTTTATCCTTTAATATCGCCTATTCTATTTTTATCACTGACAAACATTTGAATTAAGTGTGAGATTTATTAGACTCAAATATTGTGGACAGTCCGCTGTTAATCTAATGGCATCTTGTCGCGCTACTGGGGAATGCACATTGTGAAAGCTGCAAAGCGGGTGGAAAGTTGATTTAAGAATCAGTGGGATTTGAGTTGTTCAGGCAGTCATTGACTGGCTTTCATGAACAATTTTAGTTAGTTAGTTTAATTGATCATTCATTTTTAGTTTGAGAAAAGAATGCTTCTAGTCTTGGTTACAGTCTACCATTTGTGTCCTATGCCAGCTCTACAATTCATGTAATGATGTGAAACAAAACATTGTCTCTAGATATTGATTGAACTTTATACTGCTTTGTTGCTAGTCAGGCCATTATGGCTTGTACTTCTCACCTCAGATTGACCTGTGTGTTTGGATATAGCTTATATGTTTTTTGCTAATATTGATATTAAATTCTGCTTTAAAAATGGAACCCTCTGTGCTGACCTAACAAAGCACATTAGCCCTGCATGTAGAACAGCATTATGGCAAACTAAATGAGGCAAGAAAATGTATCTACCAGTTTTCCTACAGAGCCCTGCAGTCCTCACACACACTATTTGGGCTGACATCAGTGGGGACTTAGATCTGTGACCTCTAGATGACCCCTCTCATCCTGAGATACCCTGTGCTATCCCCCTGGGCGGAGCTTACCTCCCCATCAGGGACTTGCGGGAGGAGGAGACTGTCCTGTGGCCCATCGCCATGCCGTTGCCAGCTGCGGCCACAGCCGACCGGGAGGAGCTGGCAGCACGCTGCTGCCGGGGGTCCCGGCGGGATGGTGACGGGCTAGACACCCTCACCTGGAGGGATGTGGAGCTGCATTCTTCAAAATGCCGACGGTACGACGAAATCTTTTCTGGGCTGCGGCTCATCTTTGCTGCGTGCTGGGGCTCTGAATCTCTCTCAGTCGATGCTCTTTTTCTCTGCCTCTCTTCTCTGGGAGCTGGAGGAGGTGGTTTGGATGTGGAGAGCTGGGCTGAGAAGTGCTGCTCCTTGGCTCTCTCCTCACCCTTCTTATACTCGAAGCCCAGCCCTAAACATGAGCCAGCACATCTGGAATGTCGAACCTCCACACCACACAGTGCCCGACACGCCACAGAGCCTTCTACCAGGGGCCCGCCAGGAGATTGATGGGCCAAAAGACTTTGAGGCAGCCAGGGCCATTAGGTTCAACAATGATATGATGTGCCCTGATGGGCACAGGGATGATATATTGTATGTAGGCCACAGCCAGGAAAGTCCTTTCGCCATGGTTCCCCTATGCAGCGAGAGCAAGATAGAGTTAAGGAGCAGGTGGATGGGCAGTGTGAAATTTGGGCATAAATACTAAGGGTTATTAGATTAGGATTATGATACACATGGAAAACCAAAGCATATCCTTATTTCCTTAACATACTGTACAACAAAAACAGGTACTTAAATCTCTATTGTTCGTTTAATTTATTTTAGTATGCTTATAATGTTTCAGTTTCACAATTACAACTGTGATACAGACAGGTCTTTACATTTGCACATTTTTGCTTATTCACAAAAGGGAAGGAGGGAGCTGGGAATGATGAATTGGTTACATTTTAACCAATTCATCATTGCCAGCTCCGTCCTTCCCTTTCTCTAGGCTTTTAGCTAATATTACTATTATTTTTATAATTTCTTTACTATTTATTTATTTAATTTGTAAGGGACCACGTACAATATTAAACATAAATGTTACTATTTGATGCATTGTAACAGATTTTTCACTTTGACTTTAAAGGTACTAATAGAACTACTACTCTTTATGTCATCTGGTAGGGCGTTCCACTGAGCAGAGGCTTTCACAGAGAAAGCTGACTGCCCAAAGGCAGTGCTACGAAAGGGTACAGTACAATCTCTGGAAGCAATTCTTGTGGATTGTACAGTTATCCTGTGTTTTCCCAGTGAAAGTGAACCAAAAATGAGGGGTCAAATCATTTAAGATTATTTGCGCTAGACACAGATTTGAGAAAAGAGCAAAATTCTCAAAGCTCAGAAGATGATGTTGCTATAATATCTTACAGTGATGATACTGAAATGGCTTTTTATCCAGAACTTTTAATGTTTGTTTATACAAGGATTAGTTTGGTCTAATAACTTTTTTAGTGTCTCTAGCCTGCCCCTAACACCTAATACAATAAGACATGTGGAAAAGGATCATTGCATGCATAAATATCTTGGCTGCATACACACAGAGAGAGTTACTAATTTGTCTAAAATCGGCCAAGTTTTCTTAAGTAGTTTTTATAATTTTCTTGACGTGTTTCCTAAAATTGAGATTTGGATCCAATGTCACGACAAGATATTTAAGTTCAGTAACTGTATCAGTCTTTTCACCCTTAATGAATATGTCAACATTAGGGGGCTGTACATTGGCACATCAGCATCCTTTTCATAGCAGCAGTTAGCCTCTGCTAGCTCAGCTGTTTTTGCATGTGTGTACAACAGTGTCATCGGCATACATTTCCAAATGTACCCCATGCCATATGCGGCAGTGGCAGTGATAGTGACTAATTGATCAAATTTGTTTTGCGAGATTCTTTCCAAATATCTGGGGCTCTGGCGTGCATGTGGGAGATGGCTGGTCTCAGTGTCTCAGTGTGTCTCGTAGGTGTGAGGTAAGGACAGATGAGCTCAAGCACAGAGGCGATATTTTGCTCAAGATATTTAAGTTCAGTAACTATATCAGTCTTTTCACCCTTAATGAATATGTCAACATTAGGGGGCTGGACATTGGCACATCAGCATCCTTTTCATAGCAGCAGTTAGCCTCTGCTAGCTGAATTGAAATTGAAATTAAAAAAAATATACAGAATCTACAAAATCTACTCCGCTTGGAACATGACGTTATACGTTGAGTGACGCAAACAAGTAAGGGAGGAGCCAGGAATGCCCAACACACACACACACACACACTATCAAACACACACACTTTCACACACACACACACACTATCACACACACGCATACTATGACAGTTCTAGGTTTTGATAATCTCCAGTGGGTCGCCGCTAAGGGTTATGGTTAGAAAGAAACAAGATAGTGCTGAACTGGCTAATTGAGCTTGACTATCAGGTGGAATGAGCTTGTGGAAATGATGACCTGTAGACAAAGGTCATCTATTATTGAACTTGTGAGACGTCTGCATGCTCCTCCGTCATTTGCGGTAATGGTCATATTAAAGTAATATCACTCAAAATGGATTGAGATGCAAGCATCCACATAACATCCCAGTCAGACAAATTAACATGTGGTAAGAACAACCTGGAACTCAATGCTCTGAAAACAGTGGAGATGGTTGTAGACTTTAGAAGGTACCCAGCCCCACCCACACCCATCACCCTGAGAGACTCCCCAGTCGACACTGCAGAGTCCTTCCGCTTCCTGGGCACCATCATCTCCCAGGACCTCAAGTGGGAGCTGAACATCAGCTCCCTCACCAAAATAGCTTAACAGAGAATGTACTTCCTGTGGCAGCTGAAGAAGTTCAACCTGCCAAAGACAATGATGGTGCACTTCTACACCTGCATCATCGAGTCCATCCTCACCTCCTCCATCACCATCTAGTACGCTGCTACCAATGCCAATGACAAAGGCAGACTGCAGCATATCATCTGTTCTGCTGAGAAGGTGATTGGTGATGGCAATCTGCCATCTCTACAGGACCTGTTCGCCTCTAGGACCCTGAGGCGTGCAGGTAAGATTGTGGCCAATCCCTCCCACCCGGGTCACAAACTCTTCGAGGTACTTCCCTCCGGCAGGAGGCTGCGGTCCATCAGGACCAAAACCTCACGCCACAAGACCAGCTTCTTCCCGGCTGCAGTTGGTCTTATCAACAAGGCCCGGGACCCCCACCTGACTTGGACTCTTATCCCGCCCCCACACCTCAAGTCTGTGTTACATTAACACACATTACATTATATTGCACATTTCATATTGCACAATCACATTGCACTCCTGTTTTGCATTTTGCATTTTACTTTTTACTTTCCTTTTTTATATATATTTTATATATTTTTATCTTATATATTGTTTTTTTCTTATGTGTAGTACTTATTGTGTTTTTATGTTTTATGTTTACTGGATGCACCTATACACCAAAGAAAATTCCAGGTAGGTGTAAACCAATAAATACAATTCTGATTCTGATGAGCCTTTGCCCTTCCAAGCTCCTTTATCCGCATTGGTTGTTTTATAGAAGTAGGCTAATTCATTTGTATAAGGAAATAAGAGAATGTGGATACAAATAAAGCGTATTATTAGTAGTAGTAGTAGTATTGGTAGTATTTATTTTTAAAGTAATTATTATTTATTTGTTTTTAAAGTAATTATTATTATTATACTTTCTCACACCTTTGCAATCCTCCCACCTTTTCAGATCTCACTGTTGATGACAATAGTTAACTGGAAATTTCTTTTGCAGATTTGAAGAATTATGATGAATGTTAGACATCTCATACATTGAATTAGCTTAACTGATGGTCAGATATGCCATACATGCATTGTTTCAGTTGGTATCTTTGCATTGGTAGTCCAGTCTTTTTGTGCTCCAGTAATTTGTTGTCCCACTAAAAAGTGGTTTCATTATGGATGCACATTACATTTCAGCCACGACTTGTGAAATTATCATGAGAGCCTGTCATTTTTTATAGGCCCTGCCAACATCAGTCAGGGACTCTAAAGACACACACACACACACACACACACATACACACACACACAAACACGCACACACACTTTGTATGCACACACAAAAATACCCATACATAGACACACACATACACATTACACAAGACAACTCCCTTGAAATGCTATCTATTCCTCTATGCTCAGATTCTCTGCCTCCCTTTCTTACCCCTGGCGTATTCTCTCCACATATCTGAATCATTCTCATAAGCCTCTCCTCCTGACAGCCTCCCACCCAAAAAGGACATCACCCAGATCTAAAATCAATTGAATCTCTTCTGCCTGCAGTTGTACCTGTGTCATGGCAGCTTCACATAGTGTTGGAACTTGCTCTGATGTTTACATTTTAAATCAAGTGAACAGTCAAAGAGTTTAAGCCATAATGACAGAGTCATGGTCGTATTGCATTAGGGTGTGTTTGGTGTTTCTGCACATTGCCTTCTCAAGATGAAATCTCAAGATAAAACTTGGACTAGAGAGTGTAAAGACAATTTGCAACCAATGCTATATACCTGCCCCAAACATTATTGAAGACAGACACATTAATCTCTCTCTTGGCTTAGTGTTTTAACCTTATAGGACTTCTCAATTACTACAGCATCAAAGCCCTTCCACATCCCCCTCCTCCCCATATCTCTCCTCTCCTCTCCCCTCTTCTCCTCTCCCATCCTCTCCTCTCCTCTCCACCATTCTCCTCCACCTCTTTCCTCAGCCCTGCATGGTACGGGTGCTCGGGGGGGTTGGCATGTTCCAGTGGCAAGACGGGCTGAGGATGTGGATGGAATGAGGACGTGGAACGCCTGTGTGCCTTCACTTTGCGGCACCGGAGCGCTGGCATGATGACTGCGGCTTCCCCTGTGGGTGACAGACTCTGCCTCAGGTATCTCTGTCTCTCCTTCTGTCTCTTTCTCTCTCTCACTCTCGCTCTGTCTCTCTCTCCCTCCCTCTCACTTGTTCAGTTTCTTTTCTCTCTCCCCTCTTTCTACTCATTCCATTGTTTCTTTCACCGCTGTTTTCCTATCAGGCATCCTATACTTGTTCAACATGTAACCTCTCACTAATGGAGACATTTTTAACAAAAAAGAAATCCAGAGAGAGAGAGGGAGAGAGAGAGAAAGAAAGAGAGAGAGAGAGAGAGAGAGAGAGGAAGAGAATGATACAATGCCAATAGAGACGTAAGACACAAGATTAAATATATGTAATAAATATATGATATATATATGATAAATATATGTTTATTCTTTATACCCTTTATTTTTATTACAATAGCTATTATACATATCAGCAGTTGATGCTTGCAGTTGAGGAACAAGCCCCAAGAAAACCATATTAATTAGAAGTCTTCGCTTCCCCATGGGGAATATTTAGGTTTTTGTAAGGGTATGTTTAGATTTGATTTAATTGAAAAAATGTTTTACTACATTCCTTTTACTCTCATGTTATTATTGCTGAGGTCTTCTAGAAAAGAGACCAGAGAAATGGTTACTGAGAGCTTTTATTTAATTCTTGCAAGGATGCAGTAGTAAGGCACACGAAAACCTGGCATTCAAAACCTTCACAGCCAGCTTTGAACACACAGAAAGAGAGAAGCATTTTGCAAATGTAGACATCTTCATGGTGTTGTGCCAAGATCAAAGGTCAGAGCCCAGACCCAGGGCCACCAGTGTGAGGTCAAGGGTGAGTGGACAGGGTAGGTCCCCCCTCTCACTCTATTCCTCTTCCTCATCAGCAGCTCCCTCAATGAAGTATCTCCTCTCCTGTGTGTCACTCTCGAGGGTGTCGTCCTCGGTTTTAACTATCCGGAGAGAAGGCAAAAGGAATCAAAATATGAAAAACTGATGTAAATATTTCAATGGATTACAATACATAGAGAATTTAGTTTGTTATCAGCACAGCCCATGATTTGAATCCCTTGAGATATGCTGTACACCATGTGTTTAAATTGAGTTCACAGTGAGTGTGTGATTGACGTTTGATGCTCCTGGTTACCAAATGAGCACGGTTTTCCTCTCAGTCATCTCCACGGCCTGCTCCTGAGAGTAGGTGGCGATGGTCTGGCCGTGGGCGCCATTTTCCACACCGGCTCCAAGTCCCCCATTGGCAGCTCCACCGGTTCCGGCTCCCAAGGCCCCGAGACCCATAACTCCGATCGCCCCAGCACTGATGGCACTCATGCCCATCACCCCCTGCACCATACTGGTGATGCGCATGTCCTCGCCCTCAATCAGCTTCCTGTACGAGAAAGACACCACAGCATTGTTCGGCTCCATGGTGCAATATCATTTGTGTGGGTGTGTGGATTGAATGAAACACCTCAATTACCTGTATGTAGTGATCTCAATCTCCAGGCTCATCTTAACATTCAGCAAGTCCTGGTATTCCATGAGAAGCTGTGCAATTTTCCCCTTTGTGGTTTTCAGCTCTAAATGAAGAGCTTCGATCCTGGCCTAAATGGCATACGGTATATACATTGATACATCTTTGCAATAATACATTATGTCCCCTGACTATTTATGAAACTAAACGTGCTTATCTAATCATCTCAGCTTTTTAAACTGTAATATGGACTCACCTGGAGAGCCTCCAGCTCTTTCTTGTGTCTCTCTTGAGCTGCAAGAATCTGAGCCTCCAGACCATCGTTTTTGGTCTTCAGACCATCCATGTCCCTCTCTTTGCCTTGAATCTGTGGATATAGAAGTGCTATTCAACGCTATTTTCTGTGCATATCTTGTTATTTGTAATGACGATGTTTTTAAATAGCTTGAGACATGCTGAAATGCAAGAGCAAAGGCAAACCTACATCTTTTTTAGCGGATGCAAGCTCCTCTCGTGCTCCACGCACTTTGTCCACATGGTTTGTGGTTTTATTGTTTAAATCTTCGAATTTTGAATTATACCACGAGTCCATTTCCTAAAGAGGGTAAAAACACATTTCAAGTAAATAGATGTTGATGTATATCAAATTAGGTCTAAATTATTGATGTTCTTTAAGGGGCCTTTTTGTAAGTGGTACCTGAAGATTCTTTGCTGCGATGACGTCATATTCGTGCTGAATCTGCTTAAGAGCAGCCGCGATGTCGGGGAGGGCGAAGGCTTCTCCGGCGGTGGCATGAGCAGAATAGATTTGTTTCATCAGGTCCTCGATTTCCTGAGGGAATTTTATAATTTCACATCATTTATTGACTGCAAAATTGTGGCTTGATTTATCTTGGTGACTGGTGATAATGAATAAATAAACGTACCTCTC
The DNA here is from genome assembly GCF_900700415.2 of Clupea harengus. Taxonomy (NCBI): domain Eukaryota; kingdom Metazoa; phylum Chordata; class Actinopteri; order Clupeiformes; family Clupeidae; genus Clupea; species Clupea harengus. The sequence goes on along the minus strand of NC_045160.1, from coordinate 12,550,426 downwards.
TTTGAATCCTCTTCAGGAACTCAATTTCAACCTCCAGGTTCTCAAGTTGCTTTTCCAGAGCAATGCGCGAGGAGGTGGCTGCGTCAACATCCTGTATGCACACGGTTGAAAGTAAGCCATTCCATAGTGGTCGACATATCAACAGCATTCATCTTAATCTTTAATCCTAAAACTGCCAGTCTAACCGGTCGGAAGTTCTCGATGTCCATCTCGGCCTTCCTCCTCAGTTCCACAGCTTCCTCATATTTGGCCTTCATCATCTCCAGCTGTCCAGCCCTGGCGTCTTTGGCAGCAACAGCCAGGTCCTTAAAAATTGAAAGAAAATGATGAGAACATCAGTAGTTGGAGCACACTATTTGTACCAATAGATTCATGACCAGTTACCAATGTGTATGTGTCTGTGAAGAGATTTAAATTAAACACCGGCAAAATGAGTAAGCCATATTCTATAGGACATGTGTCTCACACTGCTGTCAGTATGGGGTCGGTTGATGATCCGATGCATATTTGTACGAGCGGGCATAGGCCTACTAAGAAAGTATTTATGTAAGTGAATCAGACATACCCGCTGCTTTCTCATTTGATCGGCAAGCCTCCTAAGCTCTTTGAGCTGCTCCTCATACAGCATGCGCAGGCCCGTGGGCTTCAGGAATCGGTTCTGGAGGGCCTCGATTTCTGTCTCCAGCAGCTTATTCTGCTGCTCCAGTGACCGAACCTTTGGGGACAGGAGGACACATAAATTATGGCCCCTGTGTGCGAGCGCTACATGCTCGAATATGCTCGAGGCCCAAAGAAGTGCAAGTAATGCGCTGCTCCGTTTTCGCAGCCAGAAGGCGCATTTAGACACAGCCAGTCTGTGCCGCACACTTAAGTGGAAACAAATCAGACAAATTCTGTCAAAGACGGGCCTAGAAAACATGAGTCGATTCCAGAAGAATCAAATAGGCTATGGGCTATGAATAAGTAACTGAATTTAAGTATTTGTGAGTATGGGTCTTTGGGGGCTCTGTCTGGTTCCAAGAGTATCCTGAATCTCAATATTCCACGATTGTACTTTTTAGGGGGGGGTATAGGCGTACATTAATAACTAATGTAGTGTAAAAGAAAGCCACTTTCCTTCTCGATGTATGCAGCCAGCCTGTCGTTCAGCACGACCATCTCCTTGCGCTGGCTGGTGCGAGTGCTAAAGAATTCCTGATTCTCAGCGGCAGCAGCTTCCAGATCTACTGCATCTCCTCCCACACAAACGGTGCCCATGCTTGCGCCGCTACTGTTCAACAAATACATAAGAGTGAATTTGTCATCACACTATGATATGACTGAATATGTGTCAAAATGTGAGAAGTGTGGCTGAACCTTCCTTTTAATTTTATCCTTTAATATCGCCCATTCTATTTTTATCACTGACAAACATTTGAATTAAGTGTGTGATTTATTACACTCAAATATTGTGGACAGTCTGCTGTTAATCTAATGGCATCTTGTCGCGCTACTGGGGAATGCACATGGTGAAAGCTGCAAAGCGGGTGGAAAGTTGATTTAAGAATCAGGGGGATTTGAGTTGTTCAGGCAGTCATTGACTGGCTGTCATACATTTTTTTTAAGTTATAGGCTATAATTGATTTAGTTTGAGAAAAGAATGCTTCTAGTCTTGGTTACAGTCTACCATTTGTGTCCTATGCCAGCTCTACAATTCATGTCATGATGTGAAACAAAACATTGTGTCTAGATATTGATTGAACTTTATACTGCTTTGTTGCTAGTCAGGCCATTGTGGCTTGTACTTCTCACTTCAGATTGATCTGTGTGTTTGGATATAGCTCATATGTTTTTTGCTGATATTAATATTAAATTATGCTTTAAAAATGGAACCCTCTGCACTGACCTATCAAAGCAGCCCTGCATGTAGAACAGCATTATGGTAAACTAAATGAGGCAAGAAAATGTATCTATCTACCAGTGGGGACTTAGATCTGCGACCTCTAGATGACCCCTCTCATCCTGAGATACCCCGTGCTATCCCCCTGGGCGGAGCTTACCTCCCCATCAGGGGCTTGCGGGAGGAGGAGACTGTCCTGAGTCCCATCGCCATGCCGTTGCCAGCTGCGGCCACGGCCGACCGGGAGGAGCTGGCAGCACGCTGCTGCCGGGGGTCCCGGCGGGATGGTGACGGGCTAGACACCCTCACCTGGAGGGATGTGGAGCTGCATTCTTCAAAATGCCGACGGTACGACGAAATCTTTTCTGGACTGCGGCTCATCTTTGCTGCGTGCTGGGAGCTGGGAGCTGGAAGAGGTGGTTTGGATGTGGAGAGCTGGGCTGAGAAGTACTGCTCCTTGGCTCTCTCCTCACCCTTCTTATACTCGAAGCCCAGCCCTAAACATGAGCCAGCACCTCTGGAATGTGGAACCTCCACACCACACAGTGCCCGACACGCCACAGAGCCTTCTACCAGGGGCCCGCCAGGAGATTGATGGGCTAAAAGACTTTGAGGCAGCCAGGGCCATTAGGGCCTAGCTTCAACAATGATATGATGAGCCCTGATGGGCACAGGGATGATATATTGTATGTAGGCCACAGCCAGGGAAGTCCTTTCGCCATGGTTCCCCTATGCAGCGAGAGCAAGATAGAGTTAGCGAGCAGGTGGATGGGAGGTAAGGGGGTATCAGTGTGAAATTTGGGCATAAATACTAAGGGTTATTAGATTGGGATTATGATACACATGGAAAACCAAAGCATATCCTTATTTCCTTGACACATACTGTACAACAAAAACACGTACTGAAATCTGTATTGTTTGTTTTCATTTATTTTAGTATGCTAATAATGTTTCAGTTTTACAATTACAACTGTGATACACTTGCAATTATTTTTGCTTATCCCAAATTATTTAACCAATTCATCATTGCCAGCTCCCTCCTTCCCTTTCTTATTATTTTTATAATTTCTTTACTATTTATTTATTTTATTTGTAAGGGACCACGTACATTGTTAAACATAAATATTACCATTTTATGCATTGTAGCAGATTTTTCACTTTGACTTTAAAGGTACTAATAGAACTACTACTCTTTATGTCATCCGGTAGGGCGTTCCACTGAGCAGAGGCTTTCACAGAGAAAGCTGACTGCCCAAAGGCAGTGCTACGAAAGGGTACAGTTCAATCTCTGGAAGCTATTCTTGTGGATTTTACAGTTATCCAGTGTTATCCTAGTGAAAGTGAACAAAAAAGGAGGGATCAAACCATTTAAAATTCTTTACACTAGACAAAGATTTGAGAAAAGAGCAAAATTCTCAAAGATCGGAAGATGATGTTGTTCTAATATCCTACAGTGATGATACTGAAATGGCTTTTTATCCAGAACTTTTAACGTTTGTTAATACAAGGATTAATTTGGTCTAATACTTTTTTAGTGTCTCTAGCCTGCCCCCAACACCTAATACAATAAGACATGTGGAAAAGGATCATGGCATGCATAAATATCTTGGCTGCATACACACAGAGAGAGCTTCTAATTTGCCTAAAATTGGCACATCAGCATCCTTTTCATAGCAGCAGTTAGCCTCTGCTAGCTCAGCTGTTTTTGCATGTGTGTACAACAGTGTCATCGGCATACATTTACAATTGTGCCACATGCGGCAGTGGCAGTAATAGTGACTAATTGATCAAATTTGTTTTGCGAGATTCTTTCCAAATATCTGGAGCTCTAGCGTGCATGTGGGAGATGGCTGGTCTCAGTGTCTCAGTGTGTCTCGGAGGTGTGAGGTAAGGACAGATGAGCTCAAGCACCGAGGCGATATTTTGCTCAAGATATTTAAGTTCAGTATCTATATCAGTCTTTTCACCCTTAATGAATATGTCAACATTAGGGGGCTGTGCATTGGCACTTCAGCATCCTTTTCATAGCAGCGGTTAGCATCTGCTAGCTGAATTTAAATTTAAATTAAAAGAAAATATACAGAATCTACTCCGCTTGGAACATGACGTTATACGTTGAGTGACAAACACGTAAGGGAGGAGCCAGAAATGCCCAACACACACACACACACAAACTATTACACACACACTATCACACACACACACACACACATACTATGACAGTTCTAGGTTTTGATAATCTCCGGTGGGTCGCCGCCAAGGGTTATGGTTAGAAAGAAAAAGGATAGTGCTGAACTGGCTAATTGAGCTTGAGTATCAGGTGGGATGAGCTTGTGGAAATGATGACCTGGAGACAAAGGCCATCTATTATTGAACTTGTGAGACGTCTGCATGCTCCTCCGTCATTTGCGGTAATGGTCATATTAAAGAAATATCACTCAAAATGGATTGAGATGCAAGCATCCACATAACATCCCGGTCAGACAAATTCAAATGTGGTAAGAACAACCTGGAGCTCAATGTTCTGAAAACAGTGGAGATGGTTGTACTTTAGAATGTACCCAGCCCCACCCATCCCCTTCACCCTGAGAGACTCCCCAGTCGACACTGCGGAGTCCTTCCGTTTCCTGGGCACCATCATCTTACAAGACCTCAAGTGGGAGGCGGGAGCACTTGAACATCAGCTCCCTCACCAATATACGTAGCTCAACAGAGAATGTACTTCCTGTGGCAGCTGAAGAAGTTCAATTCAATTCAATTCAATTCAATTCAATTCAACTTTATTTCGCCATGTATACAGATACTAGGAATTTTTTTTGGTTTTCTCCATGCAGGCTATAGTATCACAAATAGAACAACAAGACAACACAGAACAACAATACAAGGACAGATAGTACCAGACAGTATGAGCAAAATAATAAATAAGAATGGAGGTAGTGCAACAATAATAATGTTAAATAAAGTTAAATAAAGTGCGATAAAGTTCGTGTGTGAGAGCTATTTAGGAGGGCTATTGCTTGGGGGAAAAAACTGTTGAGGTGACGTGATGTTTTGGTCATGATGGCCCTGTATCGCTGTCCAGAGGGGAGACGGTTAAAGAGACTGTTAGCAGGATGTGAGGGGTCTGCCGTGATCTTCATTACTTTCCTGAGGGATCTGGAGCTGTGAAGGTCCTTGATGGAGGGAAGGGGGCAGCCGATGATGCGCTCTGCTGCCCGTACGACTCTTTGGAGCCTGGCCTTAGAGCGGGCAGAGGCAGAGTCATACCAGACCGAGTGAGAGGATGTAAGCACACTCTCAATGATAGCCCTGTAAAACTGCACCATGATGGGGGGGCTGACCTGTAGTCCTCTCAGCTGCCGGAGGAAGAACAGGCGCTGCTGACCTTTCTTCACTAATTGAGTGATGTTATTGTCCCATTTTAGTGTGTTGGTGATGGTTGTGCCTAGGAACTTGAAATGCTCTACTACAGTGACAGATGAGTTGTTGATGACAAGTGGAAGATGTGTCGGAACCTTTTTTCGGAAGTCCACAATCACCTCCACTGTCTTGTTGACGTTAAGCTCTAGGTTGCTGACTGCACACCAGGACTCTAGATGGCCGACCTCCCTCCGGTAGGCAGACTCGTTGTTGTTGCTGATGAGACCTATCATGGTTGTGTCGTCTGCATACTTGATGGTCTTGACAGACGGGTCACCAGAGGAGCAGTCGTTGGTGTACAGGGAGAAGAGCAGGGGGGACAGCACACAACCCTGGGGGGCACCGGTGTTAACTGTGCGGGGCTGTGACAGATGCGGGCCCAGCCTGACATACTGTCTCCTGTTGGTGAGAAAATCTGTAATCCATAAGCAGGTAAGGGGGTGGATGTTCAGATGGGTCAGTTTGCTATGGAGGAGGTCGGGAATGATGGTGTTAAAGGCAGAACTATAATCCACAAACAGGACCCTTGCATAGGTGTTCTGATTGTCCAGGTGTTGTAGAATATAGTGAAGGGCTATGTTGATTGCATCGTCTACTGAGCGGTTGGGTCTGTATGCAAATTGGAGGGGGTCCATGAGGTGGTCAGTGGATGCTTTGAGATAGGAGAGGACCAAGCGTTCAAATACTTTCATGACTACAGAGGTGAGGGCGACCGGTCTGTAATCATTTAAGCAGGTGATCTTGGGCTTTTTCGGCACTGGAATGATGACAGCAGATTTGAAGCATACAGGGACACGGCATAAATTGAGAGACTGATTAAAAATGTCCGTAAACACTGGAGCCAGCTCGCTGGCACAGTGCTTGAGGGTAGCAGGTGACACCATGTCCGGCCCACACGCTTTCCTGGTGTTCTGACCTTTGAAGAGCCTCCGAACCTCATGCTCAGTGATGACCAGTGGAGCAGGTGAGGTGGTGGCAGGGGGAGGGGAGGCGGGGGGGATGGAGGGGGTGGACCCACGCGGTGCTTCAAACCTTGTGCAGAACACATTGAACTGGTCTGGTAGATTTGGGTCGTTAGAGGTGGGGGGGGGGGCTTCTTCTTGTAGCCCGTGGCAGTTTGTAGGCCCCTCCAGACAGCTCTGATGTTCTTATCCCCGACCTGTTGTTCAATTCTAGTCTTATACACCCCTTTAGCATGCTGGATGGCTTTGCTGAGGGCATATTTGGCCTGCCAACCTGCCAAAGACAATGATGGTGCACTTCTACACCTGCATCATCAAGTCCATCCTCACCTCCTCCATCACCATCTAGTACGCTGCTACCAATGCCAATGACAAAGGCAGACTGCAGCATATCATCTGTTTTGCTGAGAAGGTGATTGGCTGCAATCTGCCATCTCTACAGGACCTGTTCGCCTCTAGGACCCTGAGGCGTGCAGGTAAGATTGTGGCCAATCCCTCACACCCGGGTCACAAACTCTTCGAGGTACTTCCCTCTGGCAGGAGGCTGCGGTCCATCAGGACCAAAACCTCACGCCACAAGACCAGCTTCTTCCCGGCTGCAGTTGGCCTTATCAACAAGGCCCGGGACCCCCACCTGACTTGGACTCTTATCCCGCCCCCACACCTCAAGTCTGTGTTACATTAACACACATTACATTATATTGCACATTTCATATTGCACAATCACATTGCACTCCTGTTTTGCATTTTGCATTTCACTTTTTACTTTACTTTTTTATATATATTTTTGTCTTATATATTGTTTTTTTCTTATGTGTAGTACTTATTGTGTTTTTATGTTTTATGTTTACTGGATGCACCTATACACCAAAGAAAATTCCAGGTAGGTGTAAACCAATAAATACAATTCTGATTCTGATAAGCCTTTGCCCTCGGAAGCTCCTTTATCCGCATTGGTTGTTTATAGAAGTAGGCTAATTCATTTGTATAAGGAAATAAGAGAATGTGGATACAAATAAAGCGTATTATTATTAGTAGTAGTAGTATTGGTAGTATTTGTTTTTAAAGTAATTATTATTTATTTGTTTTTAAAGTAATTATTATTATTATACTTTCTCACACCTTTGCAATCCTCCCACCTTTTCAGATCTCACCGTCGATGACAATAGTTAACTGGAAATTTCTTTTGCAGATTTGAAGAATTATGATGAATGTTAGACATCTCATACATTGAATTAGCTTAACTGATGGTCAGATATGCCATACATGCATTGTTTCAGTTGGTATCTTTGCATTGGTAGTCCAGTCTTTTTGTGCTCCAGTAATTTGTTGTCCCACTAAAAAGTGGTTTCATTATGGATGCACATTACATTTCAGCCACGACTTTAATTATGAAATTATCATGAGAGCCTGTCATTTTTTATAGGCCCTGCAAACATCAGTCAGGGACTCTAAAGACACACACACACACACACATACGGTACACACGCACACAAACACGCACACACACTTTGTATGCACACACAAAAATACCCATACATAGATACACACATACACATGACACAAGACAACTCCCGTCAAATGCGATCTATTCCTCCATGCTCAGATTCTCTGCCTCCCTTTCTTACCCCTGGCGTATTCTCTCCACATATCTGAATCATTCTCATAAGCCTCTCCTCCTGACAGCCTCCCACCCCAAAAGGACATCACCCTAATCTGAAATCAATTGAATCTCTTCTGCCTGCAGTTGTACCTGTGTCATGGCAGCTTCACATAGTGTTGGAACTTGCTCTGATGTTTACATTTTAAATCAAGTGAACAGTCAAAGAGTTTAAGCCATAATGACAGAGTCATGGTCGTATTGCATTAGGGTGTGTTTGGTGTTTTTGCACATTGCCTTCTCAAGATGAAATCTCAAGATAAAACTTGGACTAGAGAGTGTAAAGACAATTTGCAACCAATGCTATATACCTGCCCCAAACATTATTGACGACAGAGACATTCATCTATCTTGTCTACCTCTCCCCTCCTCTTCTCTCCTCTCCCCTCCCCTATCTCTCCTCTCCTCTCTCCTCCCCTCTTCTCCTATCCCATCCTCTCCTCTCCTCTCCTCTCCTCTCCACCATTTTCCTCCACCTCTTTCCTCAGCCCTGCATGGTACGGGTGCTCAGGGGGGTTGGCATGTTCCAGTGGCAAGACGGGCTGAGGATGTGGATGGAATGAGGACGTGGAACGCCTGTGTGCCTTCACTTTGCGGCACCGGAGCGCTGGCATGATGACTGCGGCTTCCCCTGTGGGTGACAGACTCTGCCTCAGGTATCTCTGTCTCTCCTTCTGTCTCTTTCTCTCTCTCACTCTCGCTCTGTCTCTCTCTCCCTCCCTCTCACTTGTTCAGTTTCTTTTCTCTCTCCCCTCTTTCTACTCATTCCATTGTTTCTTTCACCGCTGTTTTCCTATCAGGCATCCTATACTTGTTCAACATGTAACCTCTCACTAATGGAGACATTTTTAACAAAAAAGAAATCCAGAGAGAGAGAGGGAGAGAGAGAGAAAGAAAGAGAGAGAGAAAGAGAGAAAGAAAGAGGAAGAGAATAATACAATACCAATGGAGACACAAGATTCAAATATATGTAATAAATATATGATAGATATATGTTTGTATATTCTTTATGCCCTTTATTTTTTATTACAATAGCTATTATACATATCAGCAGTTGATGCTTGCAGTTGATGAATAAGCCCCAAGAAAACCATATTAACCCTTAGAAGTCTTCGCTTCCCTGTGGGGAATATTGAGGTTTTTGTAAGGGTATGTTTAGATTTGATTTAAATGAAAAAAAATGTACTACATTCCTTTTACTCTCATGTTATTATTGCTGAGGTCTTCTAGAAAATAATCATGTTTTTAGTTACGGGAAATATACAAAAGCATCAAGGCATGTCAGACTACCTAAAAGAGTCCAAGACTCCCAAGGAAACCCATGATAAACCAATCACAACCATTACAATGAACCACAGGACCAGAGAAATGGTTACTGAGAGCTTTTATTTAATTCTTGCAAGGATGCAGTAGTAAGGCACACGAAAACCTGGCATTCAAAACCTTCACAGCCAGCTTTGAACACACAGAGAAAGAGAGAAGCATCTTGCAAATGTAGACATCTTCATGGTGTTGTGCCAAGGTCAAAGGTCAGAGCCCAGACCCAGGGCCACCAGTGTGAGGTCAAGGGTGAGTGGACAGGGTAGGTCCCCCTGATCACTCTATTCCTCTTCCTCATCAGCAGCTCCCTCAATGATGTAGCTCCTCTCCTGTGTGTCACTCTCGAGGGTGTCGTCCTCGGTTTTAACTGTCCGGAGAGAAGGCAGAAGGAATCAAAATATGAAAAACTGATGTAAATATTTCATTGGATTACAATATATAGAGAATTTTGTATGTTATCAGCACACCCCATGATTTGAATTCCTTGAGATATGCTGTACACCATGTGTTTAAATTGAGTTCACAGTGAGTGTGTGATTGGCGTTTGATGCTCCTGGTTACCAAATGAGCACGGTTTTCCTCTCAGTCATCTCCACGGCCTGCTCCTGAGAGTAGGTGGCGATGGTCTGGCCGTGGGCGCCATTTTCCACACCGGCTCCAAGTCCCCCATTGGCAGCTCCACCGGTTCCGGCTCCCAAGGCCCCGAGACCCATAACTCCGATCGCCCCAGCACTGATGGCACTCATGCCCATCACCCCCTGCACCATACTGGTGATGCGCATGTCCTCGCCCTCAATCAGCTTCCTGTACGAGAAAGACACCACAGCATTGTTGGGCTCCATGGTGAAATATAATTTGTGTGGATGTGTGGATTGAATGAAACACCTCACTTACCTGTATGTAGTGATCTCAATCTCCAGGCTCATCTTAACATTCAGCAAGTCCTGGTATTCCATGAGAAGGTGTGCGATTTTCCCCTTTGTGGTTTTCAGCTCCAACTGAAGAGCTTCGATCCTGGCCTAAATGGCGTATGTACATTGATAAATCTTTGCAATAATACATTATGTCCCCTGACTATTTCTAAAATGAAACGTGCTTATCTAATCATCTCAGCTTTTTAAACTGTAATATGGACTCACCTGGAGAGCCTCCAGCTCTTTCTTGTGTCTCTCTTGAGCTGCAAGAATCTGAGCCTCCAGACCATCGTTTTTGGTCTTCAGACCATCCATGTCCCTCTCTTTGCCTTGAATCTGTGGATATATAAGTGCTATTCAATGCTATTTTCTGTGCACCTCTTGTTGTTTGTAATGAATATGTTTTTAAATAGCTTGAGACATGCTGAAATGCTAGAGCAAAGGCAAACCTACATCTTTTTTAGCGGATGCAAGCTCCTCTCGTGCACCACGCACTTTGTCCACATGGTTTGTGGTTTTATTGTTTAAATCTTCGAATTTTGAATTATACCACGAGTCCATTTCCTAAAGAGGGCAAAAACACATTTCAAGTAAAAAGATGATGATGTATATCAAATTAGGTCTAAATTATTGATGTTCTTTAAGGGGCCTTTTTGTATGTGGTACCTGAAGATTCTTTGCCGCGATGACGTCATATTCGTGCTGAATCTGCTTAAGAGCAGCCGCGATGTCGGGGAGGGCGAAGGCGTCTCCGGCGGTGGCATGAGCAGAATAGATTTGTTTCATCAGGTCCTCGATTTCCTGAGGGAATTTTATCATTTCACATCATTTATCGACTGCAAAATTGTGGCTTGATTTATCTTGGTGATAATGAATAAATAAATGTACCTCTCTTTGAATTCTCTTCAGGAACTCAATTTCAACCTCCAGGTTCTCAAGTTGCTTTTCCAGAGCAATGCGCGAGGAGGTGGCTGCGTCAACATCCTGTATGCACACGGTTGAAAGTAAGCCATTCCATAGTGGTCGACATATCAACAGCATTCATCTTAATCTTTAATCCTAAAACTGCCAGTCTAACCGGTCGGAAGTTCTCGATGTCCATCTCGGCCTTCCTCCTCAGTTCCACAGCTTCCTCATATTTGGCCTTCATCATCTCCAGCTGTCCAGCCCTGGCGTCTTTGGCAGCAACAGCCAGGTCCTTAAAAATGATGAGAACATCAGTAGTTGGAGCACACTATTTGTACCAATAGATTTATGACCAGTTACCAATGTGGTATGTGTCTGTGAAGAGATTTAAATTAAACACCGGCAAAATGAGTAAGCCATAGCCTAGACATGTGTCTGACTCTGCTGTCAGTATAGGGTCGGTTGATGACCCGATGCATATTTGTACGAGCGGGCATAGGCCTACTAAGAAAGTATTTATGTAAGTGAATTAGACATACCCGCTGCTTTCTCATTTGATCTGCAAGCCTCCTGAGCTCTTTGAGCTGCTCCTCATACAGCATGCGCAGGCCCGTGGGCTTCAGGAATCGGTTCTGGAGGGCCTCGATTTCTGTCTCCAGCAGCTTATTCTGCTGCTCCAGTGACCGAACCTTTGGGGACAGAAGGACACATAAATTTTGGCCCCTGTGTGCAAGCGCTACATGCTCGATAATGCTCGATGCCCAAAGAAGTGCAAGTAATGCGCTGCTCTGTTTTTGCAGCCAGAAGGCGCATTTAGACACAGCCAGTCTGTGCCGCACACTTAAGCGGAAACAAATCAGACAAATTCTGTCTAAGACGGGCCTAGAAAACATGAGTCGATTCCAGAAGAATCAAATAGGCTATGGGCTATGAATAAGTAACTGAATTTAAGTATTTGTGAGTATGGGTCTTTGGGGGCTCTGTCTGGTTCCAAGAGTATCCTGAATCTCAATATTCCACAATTGTACTTTTTAGGGGGGGGTATAGGCGTACATTAATAACTAATGTAGTGTAAAAGAAAGCCACTTTCCTTCTCGATGTATGCAGCCAGCCTGTCGTTCAGCACAACCATCTCCTTGCGCTGGCTGGTGCGAGTGCTGAGGAATTCTTGATTCTCAGCGGCAGCAGCTTCCAGATCTACTGCATCTCCTCCCACACAAATGGTGCCCATGCTTGCGCCGCTACTGTTCAACAAATACATAAGAGTGAATTTGTTATGACAGCATGATATGACTGAATATGTGTCAAAATGTGAGAAGTGTGGCTGAACCTTCCTTTTAATTTTATCCTTTAATATCGCCCATTCTATTTTTATCACTGACAAACATTTGAATTAAGTGTGTGATTTATTACACTCAAATATTGTGGACAGTCCGCTGTTAATCTAATGGCATCTCGTTGCGCTACTGGGGAATGCACATGGTGAAAGCTGCAAAGCGGGTGGAAAGTTGATTTAAGAATCAGGGGGATTTTAGTTGTTCAGGCAATTGACAATTGACATTGACTGGCTTTCATACATTTTTTAAGTTATAGCTATAATTTATTTAGTTTGAGAAAAGAATGTTTCTAGTCTTGGTTACAGTCTACCATTTGTGTCCTATGCCAGCTTTAAAATTCATGTCATGATGTGAAACAAAACATAGCCTCTAGATATTGATTGAACTTTATTCTGCTTTGTTGCTAGTCAGGCCATTGTGGCTTGTACTTCTCACCTCAGATTGATCTGTGTGTTTGGATATAGCTCATATGTTTTTTGCTGATATTAATATTAAATTATTTAAAATGGAACCCTCTGCACTGACCTAACAAAGCACATTAGCCCTGCATGTAGAACAGCATTATGGCAAACTAAATGAGGCAAGAAAATGTATCTATCTACCAATTTCTTCTACAGAGCCCTGCTGTCCTCACACACAGTATTTGGGCTGACATCAGTGGGGACTTAGATCTGCGACCTCTAGATGACCCCTCTCATCCTGAGATACCCCGTGCTATCCCCCTGGGCGGAGCTTACCTCCCCATCAGGGGCTTGCGGGAGGAGGAGACTGTCTTGCCGCGGCCCATCGCCATGCCGTTGCCAGCTGCGGCCACAGCCGACCGGGAGGAGCTGGCAGCACGCTGCTGCCGGGGGTCCCGGCGGGATGGTGACGGGCTAGACACCCTCACCTGGAGGGATGTGGAGCTGCATTCCTCAAAATGCCGACGGTACGACGAAATCCTTTCTGGGCTGCGGCTCATCTTTGCTGTGTGCTGGGGCTCTGAATCTCTGGGAGCTGGAGAAGGTGGTTTGGATGTGGAGAGCTGGGCTGAGAAGTGCTGCTCCTTGGCTCTCTCCTCACCCTTCTTATACTCGAAGCCCAGTCCTAAACGTGAGCCAGCACCTCTGGAATGTCGAACCTCCACACCACACAGTGCCCGACGCGCCACAGAGCCTTCTACCAGGGGCCCGCCAGGAGATTGATGGGCCAAAAGACTTTGAGGCAGCCAGGGCCATTAGGAACTAGGTTCAACAATGATATGATGAGCCCTGATGGGCACAGGGATGATATATTGTATGTAGGCCACAGCCAGGAAAGTCCTTTCGCCATATGCAGCGAGAGGAAGATAGAGTTAGGGAGCAGGTGGATGGGAGGTAAGGGGGTATCAGTGTGAAATTTGGGCATAAATACTAAGGGTTATTAGATTGGGATTATGATCCACATGGAAAACCAAAGCATATCCTTATTTTCTTGACACATACTGTACAACAAAAACAGGTACTGAAATCTCTATTGTTTGTTTTCATTTATTTTAGTATGCTAATAATGTTTCAGTTTTACAATTACAACTGTGATACACTTGCAAATTTTCTTTACATTTGCACATTTTTGCCTATCCCAAACTATTTAACCAATTCATCATTGCCAGCTCCCTCCTTCCCTTTCTCTAGGCTTTTAGCTATTACTATTAGTTTTATAATTTCTTTACTATTTATTTATATTTATTTACATACACACAGAGAGAGTTTCTAATTTGCCTAAAAGTAGTTTTTATAATTTTCTTGACGTGTTTCCTAAAATTGAGATTTGGATCCAATGTCACGACAAGATATTTAAGTTCAGTAACTATATCAGTCTTTTCACCCTTAATGAAAATGTCAACATCAGGGGGCTGTACATTGGCACATCAGCATCCTTTTCATAGCAGCAGTTAGCCTCTGCTAGCTCAGCTGTTTTTGCATGTGTGTACAACAGTGTCATCGGCATACATTTCCAAATGTACCCCATGCCACATGCGGCAGTGGCAGTGATAGTGACTAATTGATCAAATTTGTTTTGCGAGATTCTTTCCAAATATCTGGAGCTCTAGCGTGCATGTGGGAGATGGCTGGTCTCAGTGTCTCAGTGTGTCTCGGAGGTGTGAGGTAAGGACAGATGAGCTCAAGCACCAAGGCGGTATTTTGCTCACCAATGCTGGTCCACACATAATTTCATTACATTGCACGTATGCTGGTTCAGTTAATTTGAGCAGTACAGAGGATATTAATGATAATTAAACACACTTTGACAAACAAGGGAAGAACTAAAAAACATTATTACATTCCTACAAAGATACTGACAATCTTATGGAGTACTATTTTACTATGTTCAAAGTAGTAGCTTTTACATCGTACACATTTGATAGAAACTACAAAAAAACTAATTTTACATGGAAAGTTGTAATTCATTTTTAATCCCCAAGTATTTTCAATGCTTTCTACTCATATATTTCACATTTAATAACACTTCAATGGGGATACGAACCCTGTCTTTTGGGGAATCTAAAATAAATAATGAAATGCACGGATCCAGAAAAAAGCTTCAATCCTATTGGCCGGTCGTCCGTTACAGCTATACGCGACTGGCCCCCGCGAGGGAGAAAAGAATACACTAGCTTAATTTGAGTGTCTTAAAAAATACAATCATGATTTACACGTATGGTGAACTGTCACATAATTATTGGGGGAAAATAGTATATTTTCGCAGCATAGGTAGGCTTATGAGCTCTTTGACAGAGACAAATGACTATGACATTGATATTGTTAATGATAATAGGCTATATCATTCTTACATTATTTCCTACATGATCAGATCACCTGACCATTAACATCACCATTATACCTCACCATTCCATGAACATGGACACTGAGTTATAATTAGATTAGATAAGATTCATCTTTAGTCATTGTGCAGAGTACAGGTAGAGCCAATGAAATGCAGCATCTAAATGCAAGTACGAACCATAACATAAGTGATGCTATATCTTACAATATCTTAGACGGCGAGGACAGTGAAGAGTAACAATATATTAAATATGTCATATACAGAGAAAAATTGGACAGAGTTGTTAGTATTATCACTGTTGTTGTTGTTGTTGATGATGAACAGTAGGTCTAGTTGTTGTAGAGGTGGTGGTAGAAATGTGACATAGATAGAAAAAAATACAATTCACAGTAATCAGTATCCCTCCCATTATGCAAATACCCAGTGTAGAATTTGAGGATGTCACTAGTTTTTGGTCACAAGTGCAAAGGGGGAAGAAACAGCTTCACAGCTCAAAAAGCAGTAGGTCATAACTTTGAGTCAGAGAAATGGTAAGGATTAATTGCTTTTATTATAGTCAGAGCGTTTTCATGATTTCATAATACCTAGATTACATAAAATGTTATGTATATTCTAAGAGTCCATTTTCTGTGAAATATCTTGGTTATATTCTCAACCGTTATGCAGATCCAGGAAGTAGAATTGCAACATGCAGCTGCATAGGCACTTCCTGCCTGCAATGTTCCACATAAACACCTAATTTATGGTTTAAAATAGAAAAAAAGACAAACTTAATATAGCGCATAAGTTATATTCATGATATGGACACACTAACCCTATTCTTGTCTTTGTTCAAAGTCGCTAGAATTGGCATGTTGTTTATAGTTTTATAGTTGTCATGTTCATGCAAATGTACATTTCTTCTGTTCAATGGGCAACTCTACTATGTCAAATGAATTAATTTTAGTTCAGGAATTAACCACAGTATTATGGCCAGCACTGTCACCTGATGTTTTGGTTAAATAATTTAGGCAGACTCTCTAGTTGTGTGTGAAGTGGATGAAACCCTGCAAGAAAAACTGAAGAAGTTCCGTTTCCGAAAAGATACAAACAATGCAGCCATCTTAAGTAAGTGTCTGTTTCAGCAGATTACTGGCTGTTGCATAACTTTGTTGTGGTTATCTGCCTTTGCCTTTATCAGCATGTATTTTATATGGGCATGATGTCTGCCAATGGTGGCATGTATTTATATGGGCATCATGTCTGCCAATGGTGGCAAAAAGGCAACCCACACTGCGTAGAGCACTGTGCCATACTTTTCAGCTGGGCAACTGAAGAACATTCGTACAAGAAACAGTTCAGACTTACTGACTGTCACCTATAGTGACTACATTAATGACATGTTGTGTTTCCCTCTGTTCAGTGAAGATAGACATGCAGCAACAGCTGGTGGTGTTGGAGGAGGAGTATGAGGTAAGTCTGATCAGTCATGTCTACCCAGGGCAGTACATGCGCTGATTTGACACTACACTATTTCTGTCATTTTCATTTTATGTGGGATTAAAATAAATGCAGTGTTTCTTGTCAGTGTTAATATTTGTATTCCATTCTATGACAGTTAAAGCTGTATCAAAAATGGCGTCAGATATGTTTAGTTTTGCCACCATACCCTATACCTTATGTCATATAATAATTGGATATGTGAAAATACATTGCGTAAACCCTCTTGACAGTTTAAACATTATAATTTATAGTTCCTTTGTGACATGTGAATATCATAAGAAAATCCTATTCATGCTGAGAGGAAGGGTACAGGTAATGACCCACATAGCAACAACAACCACGACATTCTCTCTTATTTCAGGACATTTCCCTTGATGACTTGAGGAATGAGCTCCCAGAACGTCAGCCCAGATATCCTTCCCACCACCTGCTTGTATAGATTTTTGTTAAATGTCTGCAAGGGGAAATAACAATGGCAAATAATAGCGCTGCTTAAAGATACATTTTCATGGATCAAAGATCAATGTTACACCTGTTTCCTTGTCGGCTAATGTCTAGGAAGTGTTTTAGTTAATCAGACAAAAGGATTGAACACACCCAAATGTTGGTGAAAGAAAAAAGTGAGTTAAGGTCACTCTTCCTGGTGCATACTAGTTTGTGATAAATCAGATGCAACTAGCAAAAACAAAAACAATGGTTCCTTAACATGACAGAACATTCATTGTGTACAGCTACAAATATAATCATGAAGATGGGAGGGTGTCATATCCACTCTGCTTCATCTTTTCAAGTCCTGTAGGTGAGCAATGCTTTCATGGACTGCCTTGACTGTTCCAGTCTTTTTTCTTCATCAAGCTATAAAGCAACTTAGTTTCTTTTTAAAGTCCATGCTGATGTCAAATGACCACTCTGAACTATAAATACAATGTACTAGACTGTTAGGGTTTACAGTTGCACGTACACTTACACTATGCACAATATCTACAGGGTGCAAGCCTGAACAACAAATGATGTACGCAGGCAGCAAAAACCGCCTGGTTCAGACTGCAGAGCTCACCAAGGTAACAATTCATGACACTTTTCTTTTTCTTCTATCCAATCTAATTGAAGAAGTGATAAGTGATAATCTACTGAATATTCCGTAGTCGCCCACCGAGGCAGCGTTTACTTGAAGAGGGGTCAATGTCATGTGCAGAATTCTATCAAACCCCTAAACTTATCACCTGTCATTTTCAGCTGTATCTGTTCATTTCCTCCATTAAAAAAAGAAAAAAAAAAGTTTTATCCTGTAGGCCATTTCAGTCAATATCCATCCATTGATGATGTATCTATCAACTATTGGTTTCATGGAATTTTGACTTCATGGTTATTTAAACAGACAGAAACAAGTTTAGGAGATAACCCTGTGCATGTGATGGATGAGTTAATGCTTAATTCAGTTTAGACTTTAGAGTTGTGAGAGTGCAGCCCCTTGCATCACCAGACGCATGTTGGCAACAGCTGGTGGCTTGTGTGTAAACTGGCACCATACACTTCGGCAAGACAAAGCAATGATCATTATGCCATTATCTGTAAGAAACTTTCAAAACAGTAACGTGGTACAGCAACTGAAGTAAAGGTAATTGTATAAAACGTGTTAAATCCTCTGGCCAAGACTAGACTATTTATTTCATATAAGTAGGCTAGCTAAGGTTTCACACAATACCTTTGATTGAGAACAGCTTATGTAGGCAATCAATAATAGGCCTACTAAACATTTCAAAGCTCTATTTGGAAATTAATATAAGCATATAATTACCTTACCTTGTAATGGTGTTACTCTCAAGCATTTTTCATTTATTTTTAGTATAGCTGCTAAGGTTTCAAATGACCTTAGTTATCAATTTTGACAACCACCAGACAACAATTTGGCTGCCGAGGAAATTACAGAAACTTTGCCCGATATGATTTGCCAGGCACTCTGCCCTACTCAATTGTTGAAAACACAGGTTTCTGTAAGCTCCTAACTGTCACTGCATCATGCTACGGGATACTCTCATGCATGCATTTCTCACATACAGTTGTACCAAACCTGTACAGTGATGTTAAAGCAAAGGTGAAGAAATCCCTCTTAAGCATGGAGGGCAATGTGGTACACTGTACCGCAGACATTTGGACAAGCATGTGTTGTTTTAAGCTCTCTGTGTATGTCCAAGAGAAGCTTAAGTTGGTCACCATCCCCACGATCATAATCATCTGTACACAACAGCACAGTTAGTATACCTCATCTTCCCAAATTATGATAAAAATGTCTTCACAATTTAGTATTATCTGGATGCTACACAAATGAAGGCGATATATTCGCCTTTGTCTCCATTTCATATCCATAAGTGCATGCAATGACTGCAAGGATGTACCGTGAGTCCTCTGGCATGAACATTTCCTTATCCCTTTCTTCATTTTAACCTCCTTCTGCACAGGTGTTCGAGACTCGTAACGCAGACGACCTGACAGAGGAGTGGCTGAAAAGCAAACTGTCTTTCTTTCGTTGAAAAGAAACCCCTTCAAGCCTTTTGTACAGTATTGTCCTTACGGTCTTGTTTCTTATGTTTGTTGTTGTACAGCGGATAGAAAATAAGTGATTATATCACCTAAGCTTGCATATACACAAACAAATAAGATAGGAAATATAGTCCAGTGATGCCAAGCTAAGTTGTATTTTAATAAAGCTTGACTGTGATTTATCATTTGGATATTACTTAACTAGTGGCTGTTGTAGTAATAATAATAAAACACAGACAATGATATTAAAAAAAAACATCAGTTTAATATTTATTTACATTGTCCATACACTGCAGTAGACCGTTTCAGCTTAACTACGACCAAAAAGCATATGCTAACAGTATTAGACAATGTGCCGCTCTCATTCAAATCAGCTCCACAATTTATTGATTTCTATAGGTTCTCCAAAACAAAAGAGAGAAAAACTGTACCCATCCAACCCAATGCCAGACAAGATAAGAAAGGAAAAAAAGAGAGAAAGACATTTAAAAAAATGATGTGATCATCAAAAACAAAGACTTGAAAGTGAATTGTAATGCATGTGGAGACTGTAGCGGTTAATGTGTACTGAAGACTCACTCTAGCTGGCACAGTTAACCTGTCCGAGTTGAGTCTGCCCTCCCCACTCCCCTCACACACATCAGGAGCCAGACATCATGGCGGCCTTGAGAGGGACAGCCTAGAGATGAACATGACTGGCGACATCAGTGTTGCCATGAAATACGCATGCAGAGAACCCCAGAGATGGGTACGGTGAGGGGATGCTGGATGAGGACTGATTCAGTCAGACATGATAGCTTTGCACCCTTAAACAAGAATGGCATTTGCTAATGGAAGTATGCATTTTTGTATATAAGTGCATGTGTGTGAGTATGTGTGTGTGTGTGTGCATATATGAGTGCATATGTGTAGGTGTGTGTGTGTGTGTGTAGATGAGTGCATGTGTACTAGTGTGAGTGTAAGTGTGTGTGTGTATAAGTGTATGGGGGTACAGCTGTGCTCTGCCATCTCATTCACTGTCGCTGGCGTCGCTGGAGTCGGAGCCTTGGTCGCTTCCACTCTGCTGGCCGGCCTCCGAGTGATCGCTGCTGCTGCGCACAGGTGACGCACTCCCACTCCTTCTCCCTCCGCCATCTTCCTCCTCCTCCTCTTCGCTGCCGCTGCTGCGCCCCCCGCCCCTGCTGCCTCCCTTGGCCTCGCCGTCGTCGTCGCTGTCGTCGTCACTCCCAAAGATCTCCTCCTCGTCGGCACGCGTCTCCCGTGCCTGCCGCTCGTCGCCGCTCTCGCTGCCACTGCCGCTCGCCCGCCGCCGCCGCGGTGGTTTCTCAACCTCCACTTCTTCGTCCTCTTCCTCGGGCTCGGGACGCTCCTCCTCCTCGTGCTCTGACTCGCTCTCAGAGTTCTCGCTCTCGCTGCCCTTCTCTTTGTCTGAGACAACCAAGGAAAACACACACACACACACACACACACACACACACACACACACACACACACACACACACACACACACACACACACACACACACACACACACACACACACACACTCTATTAGTTTGAATCATTAACACCGACGTCCTAACATAAAAGACAAGTAACCTTTAGTCAAGGACAGGAAGTAAACACTGCACTTGTGAACTTGTCCCTCCTATAACAGCAGCTTCAATTTTAACTCCAGATGTCTGTGACTAAAATAAAAGATTGATGACTGGTGTTTAAAACAGGAGACAGTGGTGTAGTGAACTACAGATGCAGCAGCCTCACCAGACTCATGGACCTTGTCCATGTCCTCCTCATCCTCGGGCTCGTGATTCTCCAGCTGAGCTTTGCGGGCATCCTGCGGGGCACATCATGCACACACACCTATCAGTTTCCTTAAACTAAAGCCAACACAGGCCTGCCCATGAATTATGGGCCCTTGGGGATTTATGGAAACTAGTTTCATAATTCCTTCACCGATTTCTTCTGGATATTAACACACAATAATGTTGATAATGATGTGGGAAGTCTGAATAAACACATGCAAGTCAAAACACACACTTATGATATAACATACCACCAGCTAGAAAAGTCTTAATTTATCATGAAGCCTGTAACAATGATGGCCTCAGTTCACTTTGAGTTCAAAAAGTGGCCAAACTAATTTCTATGCAACACAGCATGAAGTATGAGAGAATATTAAGAACTAATAGATTGTGTACTGTGGCAGGGATAAGTGTACAAAATCCCAACTGAAAGCTAACCTGTGCTTCCAGCTCCTTGTCGTTCATATCTCTGTGATTGCACACCAACATCGCATTGGTGGTGGACTGCGCTCCAGCCTTGGCTCTTCTCTTGCTGAGACGCACTCTGTGACCAAGAACATCAGACAGATCAGAATCTCACTGACACACACTCAGCCGGTTCTAGGGTCATATTTTGTTCTTATTTCCACAAAGTGATGACATTAAGAAACAGATCATTGGAGTTTCTTTAAGCCCAGACATCAACAAAATGATTTCTCTATGAAAACAATGTAGGCTGATTATGTTAGCATAGACTCGTTAGCAATGATGCATTCATTGTTTTGTCGTCATTCTCCAGTTCTTCAGGAGGATGCTTTTGAATGTAAATGCCATGGCTTCCTACCTGGTCTCCAGCTCGTTGTAGTAGACCCCATCTCCATCTCTAAAGATGAAGAAGTAGTTCTCCTCATAGCCCTTGCTGGCCTTGTTCTTCACGTTCCAGTTGTACTCCCTGGCAATCTTGTATTCATACCTGGGCAGGAATGAAAATAAGTCATTTTGAGAATTAAAGTGACTCATGGTAAACTTTTCCTTTGCACACAAAATGTCTGCAGGCATCCTGAGTATATACACAACATATCAGGTGATCACATTGTAATATAGTCTGGCTGATGCAATTGCAAAATGTAACTCAGGTAAATTAAGGTACAATATTGTTATAATATTGGTATTACAAACGCACAATCTGTATTATGTATTACATATGTCATTGACATTTCCCATCCCACATGTTATTGTCAGCAATGTAATTTCTTACAATTCTTCTGGCATGTAGTCAATATCCTCCTCAACATCTCTCTTGCGCTTGCGCATGGTTTCCTCGTTGGGCAGGAAGTACGCCACAAACTGGTTTCCTTCCTCGTCCATCATACCCCTGCAGACAGACAACACCAACATTCAGCGTGTGAGAGCACTTTGTGCACCAATCTTCAAAACTGTTCACCAGGACGACAACATTTCTACTTCAGGCTTGGGTACAGAATCAAAGAGTACGCAACCCAATGAAAATCAGCAATAAGGCCCTGAATAACCTTTAGAGGGAAGATATTACAGGCAGGGTAGGCGATTTACTTTTGAAGCATTTTTTGTTATATTTCTTGAAATTCTCTTTACATCCTGATAGCAATTAACTAATCAAATGCTCTGGCAATGGAAAGAAAAACAATGGTCATCTGTGGCAGTCGCAGGGCTGTAAAAAAGTCCCAATTGGATGACCTACCTGCCTGCCGACCTATCTACCTGTGCACACTCGTTCACTTATTGCACCTGCCTGCCGACCTATCTACCTGTGCACACTCGTTCACTTATTGCACCTGCCTGCCGACCTATCTACCTGTGCACACTCGTTCACTTATTGCACCTGACTGGAGTCTTCCACAAGGCATATCATACAAGTCTAGTCATACAAGAATGGCAGGGAAAATGCAGCCCTACTTCATACAGCTTTTAGATGGCTATTAGCGCTCGAACCACAAGTACATGGCAGGACGTCACGTTCAATAAACTGCGGTTAATATCGGGGTGCAGTCAATATGCAGGTTTGTCTTATAACATTTCATAAAATACTCTAATGCGGTTTATATTCAGTGTGGTAAATAGTCTGGAAAATTGGTAGTTGGATATGTTAGTGAGAACAACGATTCACCTCACTTGTCTCTCGTGAACTCGTCAGGCTGTACCAGTGCATGCTCATGTGTTTTGGAGGAGGAGTTTAAAGGAAGGGGGTGGGATTTTTTCAGTCGTATACTTTCAAAATCTATCTTTCTACTACTTGTTTCTCCAGAATCACCTGCCCTGCCTTACAGAGTCTAACTATCTAGTCCGTGGAAAGAACCACTTACAAGATCCTGTCAAATGGGTGTAGAGATTAAAAATATATTCATCAACTGGCTTAGACCTGAAGCAACATGAAGTCACTGTGTATAACTCTTACCTGATCATGGCCTGAGACATCATATCTACACCAGCAGGGGCAGACATGTCTTTGGGAGCAGGGTCCGAGTCAAAGATGACCTGAGCACATGGGTTTATCCACATCTGGGGAAGAGAGCATGACAAGGAGAGGGAATGATGTTGCATGACGACAGAAAATGTGTGTCACGGTGTCTTGTATTCCCAAACTTTTCACTGACAACTTTTTAAAACTTTTCACTGACAACTTTTTAAAACTTTTCCAGGACTTTTTAAAGGACCCTTAATGACATTTCCATGGTCCTTTAACAACCTACAAGTACCTTACTCCACAGGATAAGCTTAATTATTGAATGAAAATGGAACTTTTTGCACAGGATTTCCATGACAGTGGGAACCCTGAACCCCTTAAAGAAAAGTATGGCCTCTGTGGCTGTGATCACCTTTTTACGGCATAAATAACGTATCCATATGTCATGTGACCACAATTAACCAACATTCACTCGGCTGCAAAGATTAATCTGGCATGTATACATAATGAGAAAATCTTGATTCCTTGGTGAAATACCGTGTCCCATATGAGGCCATACCTTAAAGTCAGGGAAGACTGGCATAACCTCCACTGGAGTGACTCTGGGTTTGCTGTAGTGCGCTGTGACCTGCAAGGAGGACATGAGTCATCAATCTTTTGAATCTTGCAATAGTCACACTTTAAAGAAGCCTCATGGTAGGGCCATCTTTATGGTAAACCATTTTTTAAAGCTTTTGCGAACAACATGTGGAATATTAAGAGGACGTGTTCTCACAGTTTTCTGAGCATCTTCAAATGTCTTTTCAATGGCGGCAATCTGACTGTCTCTGTCTTTGTAGATCTCTTCCTCTGTGAACTGCTGCTTGACAGAAACACCAATCCTGCAAAAGAAAGTTCATTCAAAGTTTCGCTTTATGAAAATGACCTGTGTGTCAATGTGTTTAGCCATTAGCAGATAATAAGGACTTACTTGACTTCCACTTTCTCATTGGAAACACCGTATCTGTTGAACTCTGTGGAGATGTACTCTGTCTTTCTCATCCAGGGTACCACTTTGGCATGCTGCTGAGATCTGGATAAACAGCAAGGAAATAAACAATTGAGTCAGAACCCCATGTGGTCTATGTCAATATGGACATGAAAAATCATTACCTAATAATTTAAACCCTTTCTCACCTTTTGGAACTTGTAGGAGCCGTGATGTCCTCTTCTAGAAGTTTCTCATCCGCTGGATCAAGTAAAACTACACAAAATGTAATCAATAATTATTAATTAATTATTTGTTATAAGATATGCTTTCTGTAGTAGACCTGGGATTCATTTGTGTTGCTTCGACTTACTGTTAGGATCTACACGATAGGTGTCTGGGTTAATGAGGTCAATTGTAACGCCCAGGTCAGGTTCAGTCAACAGATCATGCTTGTGTTGTTTCTCTAGCGAAGTAGCTTTGTATTGCACAAACCTTTTGACAAAACACGAAAGGAAATCCAGTCAAAAATCTGGAGTGACGTAACAATTTCACTTCAAAAGGTGTGGATGCAAGGCTTTGCAAAATCCATATACATCTATAAGTGTACACAACATACCTGTGCTGATCAAATGGGTACGTGATGAACTTTGGGTCAAAGGGTATGTCAGGGAGGCTGTTGCAGTACTTCACTCGACACACAACACCAGACCTGACAAGAATTCAGAAACCTCAAGATATTATTACCGTCAACAGAGGAGATAGAAAAACTATTTTTTACACTACATAGCTGATGGGCTAACTTTTAGTGAAATACACTTACGTACCTCTCAGGGACGGTTCTGTGTGAAGAGGTCCTAAAGGAGACGAAAATGTGCAGATGAAAAACAGTGATCTTCACAATATTACGACAAATCCTCATTGCGCTGTAATGATATGTTGGTTTGTAAAAACATTGCCTTTGCTAACGCATGCTCCATTGTCGAGTAACGTCAATGTTTTCATTTGTACACATGGCCATTTAAACGACATGATACACTATACAAGGTATTTACGTAACTAGCTTGGTGGTTTCGAATCTAATGCTTGAGCATAGAGAGAATAACCTGATAGATATTAGGCTTGATTGGTAGCACAGACGCTAGCCCCGAGCTAGCTCGCTAGCTAAAGTAAGTTACCTGTGCCCGTCTTCACGTTGAGCTTGTGTTTGGATCGTTGGAGCCATCTTCGAGAAGATTGGTGGATCTGTGAATTGATCCTTCCCCTGGCTCTGGCCCGAACAATGGCAAGACTTTGAAGAAAAACGTTTAAGTTCACAAGAATGCTACACCGTTATTCTACCTCCCTCCATTTACTACGACAACTCGTTGACTTCTTGTTTTGTTTCCGTAAAATTGTACCATACTTTATTTATGGCGCCACCTACTGTTGTGGAAGCGCAGGCCTTATGACTTCAGTGAACTGTATGTTTACAGTAAGGAGCAATGTTTTTTTTTACCCCACTAATAGTAATGTACCTAATTTGACTGGATACGTTACTTTTTTTGTTTTTTGTAATAACCCGTTTTAGCAGTCACATAGAGAGATGATGTTATATAAATGTATCATAAAATTTCTCTTGACTACTGATTTCACATTTAAAAGAATTACCCTCGATCAGGGATCAGTTATTAAAACTCACAGTTACATTTCCTCTAATGAGGGAATCATTACAATTTCATTAAAAAGCAGCTGTTAGGTTTGTGGCCACAGGTCTCACTGATCACCAATTGAAACGGAGAACAACATGAGAAAAAAGATGGACCATCACCCAAGCAAATGTCAACTTTATTGCTTAAAAGCAAAACAGCCTTGAGTGCAAGTAAAATACAAATTAACAGTCTCTACAAGGTAAAAATTATCTGAAAGTTCAACAAAATGACCAAAATCATACACAGATCCACTGAAACATTCTGAGGTTTGCCTCACTAAATTCAGTTTGATGCTGTTGACATCATGTCTCACAAAGTATAGAGATGATTCTGTTTGTTTTCACATTCAAATCAAACATCTATATATACACACACAGGTATATATAATGAGACTGTATATACCCTGACCATATTGGAAAAGGGCAGAGAACATAGGCTGGTTAATGTAGTGTAGCGGAAAAAGCTTCCAGGAGGACAGTCTGTATTTATGTTTAACCTTTTCTGCTTTCCATCAAACACACAGGCGTGACCACAGCAGTCATTAATCTAACCAGAACGTCCGTCCTCTGGTCCTGTTTATCTCCAAGGGGGTTTCAGGCAGGTCCATGAAGATGGACTCAGAAATGGAATACCTTAAAAGATGGTTTGAAAGAAATATGAAAGACCCCATTCTTCTAGGTTGTTTGAAACGTGCAACATTTTCTTGCACATTTGACTCATGTCTGCATCTCCCCAGAACGGTCCACTCTGCAAAAATAAAAAATATCAATGTCAGGATTTGGATGATTTAAAGTGGGACTAAATATAAAGTGACTGAAATCAATAAATTAAAGATAACACTTAGAAAAGAATGAGAAGTGCAATACTACATCTTTGTTGTGACCAATGATACCTTTCCCATAACCAATAGAAATGGAATAATCGTACCTATAGAAAGGAGTGTCTATACAAACCACTTACCTGGTTAACATGTAGAGCATTTGTCCAGGGTCATCTGCAAACACCCTGCAGGAAAGCAAAGCAAAGATTTCCACTCAGCACATTTTAATAGTTCAGCAGCAGAACCTCTTTACAAGAAATCAATCACTGTATACTGTTTAATTTAAAGGTGGTGCATAAATGTGTCCCTGTGTCACTCATTTCCAAAGACCACAAATAGCAGGACCAAGGTAAGCCTTCCTCTTTTCTTAAAGAAATGTGTTACTAATAAAATCTATATTTATAAACAATTAAATAAATAATAAAACAGCGCACTCACCCATCTCCCCAGTGATAGAAGGCCCTATCCTGGTAGAAGAAACATAGGAAGAGCCATACGCTGATCGTCTCCATCCAAAAGATAACAAAAAGGAACCACACAGACGACAGAAGCAGCTCACACACCATCCTGACCGCTGGACGAAGTGCTGTACAAAGACCAGCAAAAAGGATGCAAACATTAGGCTAGACAAAAGACAGGAACTATATTTCATCCACTATCGACAGAACTCACATGTAACTTAAAACTTGTCTAAATCTTGCGTAAATTGAACGGATTTTCAGGGTAGGATTTAACACAATTTTTTACATTTTTCTCCACTATGTAACACTATGTCAGCTAAACCTGCATTATGTCATGGAAAATCGGACAAATTCGCTTATGTTATGCACTATCCTACTCGCATGCCATTATTATTGTGATAATTTAAGAGCTCCTGGCAATTTACCATCATTACTCACCGTCTTTTTTTCGTCTTGGGCAAAACTTTTTAGGTAGACGTCTAGGACTAGGTCAGCCAGCCAACTATCTCAAACATTTGTTAATTGTTAGTTCGATTTGCAAACATTAGCTAACGTTAGCTATAGCTTCCAGCAGCCAATCTTCCAACAAAGGCGATAGCTACTTTTGTAGTATTGGTACCTAACGTATTTTCACTAGATAACTACATATATTGAAATGTGGCAACAAGATATTTAAGTTCACGTTCTACTATGAACCATTTCACATGACTAAACTCAGATTTCTGGAGGTACACAAAACAAACTGTGTTAAGCAGCGTGTAGCCAGCGACAACAACGAAGATTTCAATATGGCCGCCATTCGTAATTATTTCAAAATAAAAGTCTCAAATTATTTATTTGTTTTAAATTATACAACAACAAATGTAGACAAAATGCTCAATTAAAAAAACTGCTTGTGCTACCAATGGAACAATACACGTAAAGTTGGGAAAATACAAACCAAACTGGGAAGAGGCTTGAAATGCAAATACAAAGAGCCTACTAGTGTTGTTAAGCTGAAAAAAGTTTTTTGTTTCTCCAGAGACTGAAAGTTGGAAGGTAGGCAATAAAATGCATAGAATTGGCCTACAATAACGGCTAACTGATGAACTTGTGTGGCTCAGAAAACAACAAATTGTGCATCCTTGATTTGGGGGTTAAATGAAATCCTTATAACAAGGAAATTGTTATTATTGCCAAAAAACAAAAAAAGCCATGTGAATCTCTCTGTGTCCACTTGTAGAACATGTCTTTTATCATTAACCTCGTCTTCAGGATTGTCCCGTCCAACCCTGTACCTTGATGTGGTGGTCAACTAAACAGGCCTTGCTTCCTCAACAAAGTTATCTGGGTTATTTTTGTCTCTGTATCTTTCAGCATTACTTTTTGTCTTTTTACATGTGAATAAAATTACATGTAATGTAGACAAATAGGCAGACACTGCCACTTTCCCTGTCTTGCTTTCTGATATGAAGTGCAAAAAATTACAATTTGTAACTCTGTAACTGTGCGGTTACTTGTGTAAAGTCCTTTTAAGAAAATACTGTGTACAGATATTGTGAGCTGAATTGCCTTTGTAGGTACCAGGCTGTGGAGTATAGGAGTCCATCCTAACCTGCTCCATCACCGTCTGGTATGCTGCCTTCACTGCCAAAGACAAGAGCAGACTGCAGCGTAAAAAAAAATTCTACTGAGAAGGCAATTGGCTGCAATTTGCCATCACTCCAGGGCCCTGATAGGAGGGAAGACTATGGCTGACCCCCCCTCCCATCCTGGTCAGGTCTTTTTGAAAAACTCCCCTCTGAGAATGCAGTCATAAGAAAAAAAAATTCAAGACAGCAGTCACTCTTATCAACAATGTCCACAGACTCCTGTTTCATCCCAGGGACAGCTATTTAGTGCGTCATATTGACACAACCTTACACTGTCGTACATTTCCAAGATTCTCCTTCTCCTATGAAATTTTTTATTCAGATTGTTTATGTATATTGTTTAATCTGTTTATGTTTCTTGTTTCATCTTGTCCCCATTTGTACATTTAACCTATTTGATGCCACATAATCAAGACAAATTCCTTGTATGTGGAAACCTACTTGGTAATAATCCTGATCCTGATTCTGTATCACTTTGGTAGGTACCAGGGCATGTCAAGCCCCAGCTGAGTCACATACTGTAGGCGTACAGTCTTCGCATACAGATGTACAGATATACAATGCCAACCCCTTCTAAGTCTTCCTAAGTGATTTGGATTCAGAGGTTACAAAGTCAAAGAGTAATTGTCATATGATTGCTTCTCTTGCTCCACTTGTGGAGCTGTATCCTGAAAAAATTAATGTTTTTTTTAAGGATTTTTTTCATTTGTTCATTCTGTTGTAAACGTATGTGTTGTATTATTTTTGTATGTGTATGTGTGTTAACAATTTGTATTGCATAATCAATATGTATTTTAAATAAGTCACATAAAAGGGGGAGTTCAACTCACAACTCTGTCCTTCCTATTCATATTAAAGACAGTCTATAGGCTCATTGTATTCAGTAATGTATAGGATGTTATATGACTCACAAGCAGTATTTTTCTTTTATCAGCTATGAGGCCCTTGGTGTGAAATGCAACTTTCTGGATGTGGTTATGTGTTATTGATTTAATGGAGAAATGATGATATACAACCAAAAACGAAATGTTGTGTAGCCTACCTAATAGGCTACCATCTCATTCCATGGTTATTTGCAAGATGGGTTTGCTAAAATGACAAAATTCGCAGATGCCATATGCAGTGTATTTATCAAACATTTGTCAAACCGGATTTTCAAACAAAATGTGAAAACTGACTTTTAATTTGACGCTTTTTGCAGCCAAATTGCCTCCTATTGTTGCGTATTGTCGCTAGCCCCACGGAACCTGAATCCATACCTGCTAGTGTAGGTATCATCATAGACATATATACATGTCTATGATCATACCTCCTGGGTCGCAACGCTATGAATCATGGGTAATAACCTCAGACAGGGGTTGCGATCAGATAGTCCATCCTATCGTCTTTTCCTAACCACTTTTCCTTTACCTCGATGGAAAACTTCATGAGGTCAATGAAAGATGTGTAAATAGAATTCATAAGGACTTAGGAAAAGACAACCAGTGTCCGACTGCACTTACACTAAGCTACTAATATTACAAAGGGCGGGATGTGGATCATGTTGATGGGTTATTGATTGGGTTGTTGCTGCTACAGGGAATTTTCAAGAAGGAGGGTCTAGTGCTAAAGAAGCGACGAAAGGAAGCATTTATGCACCTTTCCTTTCGACCAGTTCTAATCATGGCTGCCACTTAAAGTAACACTATGCAACAATTTGACACTTTTTGAGGTATGGTTTTATAGGCAACTTTTGGTATCAAATTCATTTTGATAGCATATGGTCATGTGAAGGACAGATAAACACCTGTGTCTTTCCCACTAGCCATCCAGGATGTGCCCTATGTAGCTCTGTGTTCCGGGCTTTTCTGTCATTTTGTCAATTGGTCATCAAAAAATGCTCTGCTTTTCTATTGGCCATTTTGAAGGTGTGGGTGTGCTAGATCAGTGCTTCTCCTTAACATTATCGCCAGAGAAGTAAACTACAAAACCTGTCTGTAGCTGCAGCTTTCAGCAATTCAAACTTAAAATCCTTAGAAGTTATATTAGAAGTCTTGTATAGTTTGAGTTGCATATACTTTAAAGTTACTGTTGTGTCCAAAATACCACTCGTCTCAAACTTATAAACAATAGGCAGGAATGGAGGTGGTTCATGAAGCATCTCGGGTGTGTGTGCTGATTAAGCTGTTTTAAAGGCCCCTACTCCTATCATTTTGGGTGTGTGTGGCAGTGGCTGCCCTGGCCAATCAGACTTAGTTTCACTTTTGGCTTTTGGTCTAACATTAGTCAGTCTTGGTGTGACCGCTCCTGCTTCACACACACTGAACTGCTCCATGTTTACAGATAAAAAACGCTACATTACCAGGTTTTATTTAGCTCGCTAGGTAAACCTTCCAGCATGGATAGGTGGATCATTAAAAAACAGGCAGCTTCAATCCCAGTGCATGCTGCCTCCACTGTCGAGCCCAGCACATCTACCAACACCAAGTGTAAGCTTACTTCCATCCTCCGCAAAATCCAGACACACCATACTCCAGCTCTGCTGACAGCCCATCCCAGCCAATCCCAAACCAAATCCCATTCCAGTTATCCCAAGCGGCATTTGGACAAAATGTGAGAAGGTTTAGTGCAGGTTATCTGATCATTTAGGCTACTTAACATCATCTTAGAGCTAAATACATATTCAGCAAGTAGCCTGTGTGAATGAAAGGTGAGGTCTGCGATTGTACTTCAATACACTTTTCCTGATATTCAAAGAATTGCTCCTCACAGTCCTTGTTGTTGAGTCCTCTATTCAGTGTTAGCGGTCAAAAAGTATAAATATGAATTTGAGACTTTAATTTTTTCCCTTTTTCACAGGGTAATGGCCCCGGACCCCCTTACAAAAATGATATGCTGTAAATGTATTTATTTTGATCCCGCCCTCCCCTTAAAATGCATTCCTTACAGTTGTGGAACAGTTGATTGCTTACAGTTCCACAACATACCCTATTTGGGAAAAGCAACATTAGCTTCTTATGGAAAGTGTACATAAAGAGCTCAAAATGTCTGCGCGAGCGAACCCTCATGCACTTAACGATTTGACAGGGACAGCCCTAAACCCTCACAGATTTAGCTGGAACGTAATGTGGCGGACCCTCCACCTGAATGCGCGAACGGAGTTGAAGTGGGTATAGGGAGAGGGTGTATAGGGGCACATTTTATTGGGTTTATTTAATTGAATTGGTTTGTTCATTTTATCATTTAATAAGTCTATCTGTGCATATTTATGATTATTGCAATCCATCCAACTTGCCAAAAGCTTTTACTCACACACTTTACTTGTTTTTGCCGACTAGTCACTAAGCCTAAACTTAGACACAGATATACACTTTAGAATTAATTTTATTTACTCCAGTTTAATGGTTTCTTATTAACCGTTTAATTGTCACGAGATAGCCGTATATTATCACATTAACCTCGGCCCCTATGGTACTAAAACACCAAAGGTTTGAAACGTAGGGTTTTGAATATCAGTGAAACTACAATTACCATATACCCATCACGCTCTCCGGAAGAAAATCAGAAAGGGATTGTATAAGTTTACTTCCAGTTCAAAAGGCGTTCCTTTCCTGTCTACGGCCCCCAGCAAGATGGCGGTGCAAATATCCAAGAAGAGAAAGGTGAGTCCAACATAACCTATTTTTTGTGGTAAGACGCGTAGGTTTTCTTTAAATACAGACATTGAAATGTTCGGTGTCATATAACCGATGCTTATTCATTTTCGCATGTGTGTCTGCTCAAACTATAAGTGAGGATTATTTTGGATTTAGTCAGCACTACATCTCAACGCAAACATGGCTGGATTCTAGCTCCAGCTAGCTACGTGTAGGTAGTAGCTTCATGTTACGTTGCAGTCCCTGTATTTTTTTTTTATTGCAGTGTCTACAATAATGTTTGAAGTGGTCTATGGCCAGGCCCTGGATTTCAAACGTAACTTCTCTTATAGCCAATTTAGCTAGAACTTAAATGTTGGTTAACGTTCACATCCACTTTTGGACGAACTTCGCAGCTGAATTAATTTGCCGGCTAGTGTGCTAGGATGTAATTACGCTATGTCCTATCCCTGAGGCTGACCGTTGTTATTAATTTGTCAAGTCTTTCTGAAATACTAGTGCTTTTCTAATCGGGGTGTTTCAATGATGACTAGTAGTCATTTATTTTCTTCGCAGCTAACAGTTAGCTAAATGCTCTACCAGGCAGAACAGTATGGCTGGCGCTGGCTAATATTAGCATGTCAGCTAATTCATGATTGACAGTGTAGTGAAGCGAGTATAGTAGCCTACACCAATTAGTAGATCTGAACTTTGTATTCATTTTGAAACTATGCATATGCGATCAAATACCCTCCCCCTTCTATCTTAGGACACTAAATGTGGTGCTTGTTAGGAATAAACAGGTATCTGACCCAGTGTGTTAAGAGACTGCAGGGCAGAAATTCAATGTAAAGGCATTCCCTTCGGTGAAGATACGATGACGAGTCGGAAATGGTCTCCCCCTCTACTGTGTTGGCTAGCTTAGGGTCACGTTCTGTGCCTCTGAGTCTAGTCCACAGTGGAAAGGTGTTCTGCTCATTTGAAGACATCGAGGCATTTGTCTGAGAAGGGTCTTGTACTTAATATATTGAAGGATCGACTTGAAATTGCATGTTTACCTTCACTCTGTGCTGCAGCATGTTCATTTCACATTGTTGCACCTATCCAGTCGTATTCTAGTGGTACCCTGACACTGGGGCACATACACAATGCCTTTGGCATGCAGGCCTGGTCATTCATGTTGGAACTTTGCATATGTGATCAAATACTCATCCCTGCTCTATCTTGGCACACCAATTAGTAGGTCTGAATTTCTGATTATGGTATGTTCACAGTTTGTATCAGACGGCATCTTCAAAGCCGAACTGAACGAGTTCCTGACCCGTGAGCTCGCTGAGGATGGCTACTCTGGAGTGGAGGTCCGTGTCACTCCTACTAGGACAGAGATCATCATTCTTGCCACCAGGTAACTGAATTTATTCTAGTCGTACCCTGACACTGTGGTACATACACAATGCGTTTGGCCAGTAGGCCTGCTCATTTTTGTATGTGGTGAAGTCAGACAACTTTTTTGGGGTATCCATGTTCGTTTTAATTCATTTTGAAACTTTGCATATGCAATCAAATACCCTCCCCTTCTATCTTAGGACACAATGTCGTGCTTGTTAGAAATAAACGGCTATCTGACCCAGTGTGTTAAGAGGCTGCAGCGCAGAAATTCAATGTAAAGTCATTCCCTTCGGTGAAGATACGATGACGAGTCGGAAATGGACTCCCTCTCTACTGTGGTGGCTGGCTTAGGGTCACGTTCTGTGCCTCTGAGTCTAGTCCACAGTGGAAAGGTGTTCTGCTCATTTGAAGACATCGAGGCATTTGTCTGAGAAGGGTCTTGTACTTAATATTTTGAAGGATTGACTTGAAATTGCATGTTTACCTTCACTCTGTGCTGCAGCATGTTCACTTCACATTGTTGCACCTATCCAGTCGTATTCTAGTGGTACCCTGACACTGGGGCACATACACAATGCCTTTGGCATGCAAGCCTGCTCATTCATTTTGGAACTTTGCATATGTGATCAAATACTCATCCCTGTTCTATCATAGGACACAGAACGTACTGGGTGAGAAAGGCCGTCGTATTCGGGAACTGACCGCCGTTGTTCAGAAGAGGTTCGGCTTCCCAGAAGGTAGTGTGGAGGTGAGGAACCTGTGGCCACGTTGACCTTTACTCATTTGGCACACATCATATTTAATTTCAAGCACAACATGAGGTGCGTAAGAAATGTACAATGTAAAGTCATTCCCTTCAGTGAAGATACGATGACGAGTCGGAAATGGACTCCCTCTCTACTGTGGTGGCTGGCTTAGGGTCACGTTTTGTGCCTCTGAGTCTAGTCCTCAGTGGAAAGGTGTTCTGCTCATTTGAAGACATCGAGGCATTTGTCTGAGAAGGGTCTTGTACTTAATATTTTGAAGGATTGAATTGAAATTGCATGTTTAGCTTCACTCTGTGCTTTAGGCTGGACAGAATCATGCGAGTCATTCACACATTACTTTTCTCCTCTAGCTTTATGCTGAGAAAGTTGCCACCAGGGGCCTGTGTGCCATTGCTCAGGCTGAGTCTCTGCGTTACAAGCTGCTGGGAGGTCTGGCTGTCCGTAGGTAAGCACCCATTTAGATCGTTTTAGGACCTGAGGTTTTTTGAGGGCCTGTTTCCTGCATGTCTCCTGCATGTCACATCCCACCTCCCCTTCAGTGATGATACGATGACGAGTCGGAAAAGGACTTGCTCTCTCTGTGGCGACTAGCTCAGGGTCACGTTCTGTGGCCCTGGGTTCAGTCTCACAAAGGAGGATGTCCCTTTCAGGTGAAGACATTGAGGCATTTGTCTGAGAAGGCCCAGAATTTCTCCTGATTATGAACTTTAGTGCCCTGTTGCCCACTTGTTAGGCTTATGTAGCTTTTATCAGGTGTGTGCTTTGCAGTCCCTTGTCACTAACTGTAACTCGCTGTTCTCAGGGCATGCTATGGTGTCCTGCGCTTCATCATGGAGAGTGGAGCCAAGGGCTGTGAGGTGGTTGTCTCTGGCAAGCTTAGGGGCCAGAGGGCCAAGTCCATGAAGTTTGTGGACGGCCTGATGATCCACAGCGGAGACCCCGTCAACTACTACGTTGACACCGCTGTCCGCCACGTCCTGCTCAGGCAGGGTAAGTCTGAGTAAACAAAATTCTTTGTGTTGTCACTTCCAAGCAGAACTTGTATCCCTTTTGGTTGGGTTTGCTGTGTCAATGGAGAAGCCTCTAATGCTGTGAATTTTCATGCAGTGTGGAAAAATGTTGCCACTGTTGGCAGAAAACGAATGTCGTGCTTGTTGGAATAAACCGCTATCTGACCTAGTATGTTTGCAAGAGACTGCAGGACAAATTCAATGTAAAGTCATTCCCTTCAGTGATGATTCGATGACGAGTCGGAAATGGACTCTGTCTCTACTGTGGTGTCTGGCTTAGGGTCACGTTTTGTGCCTTTGAGTCTAGTCCTCAGTGGAAAGGTGTTCTGCTCAGTTGAAGACATAGAGGCATTTGTCTGAGAAGGGTCTTGTGCTTAATATTTTGAAGGATTGACTTGAAATTGCATGTTTAGCGTCACTGTGCTGCAGCAGGTTCACGTCACATTTTTGCACCCATCCAGGTGTGCTGGGTATCAAGGTCAAGATCATGCTGCCTTGGGATCCCAGTGGTAAGATTGGCCCCAAGAAGCCCCTGCCAGACCATGTCAGCATTGTGGAGCCCAAGGATGAGGTCCTCCCCACCACTCCCGTGTCCGAACAGAAGGGAGTCAAGCCTGATGCTCCAGTCATGCCACAGGGTGGTGCTCCTGTGCCCACTGCTTAAAGGGTAAGGAACTGTAATGGATGAAATTGGTTGGCAGGCCCTCGTCTAGAATTATTGAACATTGTTAGTTTTTGTCTTATGTTCCGATGCTTGTGAGTGCATAATCAGTGGTTTAATGTCTGCATGGCTGTCTTTTCTGTTGTGCAAGGCCTGGCAGATTAATAAAGTGCAGATTGTTTTTTCCTTCTGTGATGCGTCTGTCCTAACATAATGGCCTCTGTATCTATGGTGACTGGCTCAGGTACCCACCCCCCTGAGTGCAGTATGTGGAACAGAGGCTCATGTTGAACTACTGGCTGAGAATGGCTCATTGAACATTCTATGTGCAAAACGTGCAGCTGCATCCTGTCTACATTCATTCTATCTTCTGTCTTTGTAGGTCTTCATCAACAGATGGACAGAACACTGGTGGAATTTTCTGTACAAAAATAAAAAATATGAAATCCCATGTTTTTGTGCCGCCCCTCTTTGCTCAAGGTTATCCACTGAATGGAGTTAAATACACCCAAATGCTAACTCAGCTGTTACAATTGACATGAATTAATTTAAGGATTGGATCAAAACCATTAACATTTCTACAGTGCCTTTCCACTTACCATCTCCGCATCAGTCAACACCATAGCAAATGTATAGCAGTGCGGCATAGTTTAAGGGTAAATTAATGAGGGCATTTTAAAGTCATTACACTAACCTTTAGCAGACACAGCATCCCTTGATTTCAAAATGAGAGTAACGACCTCAATATAAGGGAGATGCATAAGTACGAGTGTGTGTGTGTGTATATATATATATATATATATATATACATTGTATAGGGTGTATACTTCCAATAGGCTAACTACATGTTCTGAGGTAAACAACTTGTAGTATTATATATAAAATGGCATTTGATCATGTAAAAATGTCACCCCTAAACATTTTAGAATTCCTTTACATTCACACATTAACTAATTGTGGAAAAGTTCATTTTTTTCTGTATTAAGTCACACCTTCATATATTCTACAATCATTACACAAAATGGCATGTTTCAATCTTTTTTGTTTTAATCTTGAGCAGCTTATGGAAATCAAAAATCCAGTATCTCAAAATATTAGAACAAAACAATACAGAAATGTTGACCGAAGAGCTCTAAACGGCTAATTAACTTAAAACACAAAAGTATGTTAATTTATGCACTCAATACTTGGTCAGGGCTCCTTTTGTACAAATTACTTCATCAATACGGCGTGCCAGGGAGACAATCAGCATGTGGCACTGCTGAGGTGTTATGGAAGTCCAGGTTGCTTTGATGGTGGCCTTCAGCTCGTCTGTATTGTTGGGTCTGGTGGACTCATTTTCCTCTTGACAATACCCCATAGATTATCTATGAGGTTCAGATCAGGCCAGTTGGAAAGACAATCAAGCACAATAATACCATGGGCAGAAAACCAGTTACCAGGCGTTTTGGCACTGTGGGCAGGTGCCAAGTCCTGCTGGAAAAGGAAATCAGCATCTCCATAAAGCTTGTCAGCAGACGGAAGCATGAAGTGCTCTAAAATCTCCTGGTAGACGGCTGCATTGACTCTGGACTTGATAAAACACAGTGGACCAACACCAGCAGATGACATGGCAAACCAAATCATCACTCAACTGTGGAAACTTCACACTGGGCTTCAAGCAACTTGGATTCTCCACTCTTCCTTCAGACTCTGGGATCTTGATTTCTAAATGAAATGCAAAATTTCCACTGAGCACCTGTCCAGTTCTTTTTCTCCTTCACTCAGGTAAGATGATTCTGACGACGTCTCAGGTTCAGGAGTGGCTTGACACTAGGACACTAGCTCCCCCAAGTTCTTGAATCAGCTTTGCTTGACAATCCTCTCAAGGCTGCGGTCATCCCTGTTGCTTGTGCACCTTTTCCTACCACACTTTACCCTTCCAGTCAACTTTCCATGAATATGCTTTAATACAGCACTCTGTGAACAGCCAGCCCTTTCAGCAATTACTTTCTGTGGCTTACCCTCCTTATGGAGGGTGTCAATGAGTGTCCTCTGGACAACTGTCAAGTCAGCAGTCTTCCCCATGATTGTGGTTGTGTGTACTGATCCAGACTGAGACATTGAAGGCTCAGGAAACCTTTGCAGGTATTTTGAGTTAATTAGCTGATTAGAGCTCTTCTCAGGTTGACATTTTTGTATTTTAAATTCTTTATTCTAATATTTTGAGATACTGGATTTTTGATTTCCATGAGCTGTAAACTGTAATCATCAAGATTAAAACAAAAAAGTCTTTAAACATTCCACTTAATGTGTAATGATTGTAGAATATATGAAGGTGTGACTTTTTTAATTAAATTACAGAAAAATATAAACTTTTCCACGATATTCTAATTTTTTGAGATGCACCTGTATATGGTTAACGGGGCATCCCTGAGGTTGGGTTTTCGGTGGAAATACTTTTCGTGGAAGCAGGCCTATATGTGGAAAACGCACTTAAGATGACATTAAATCCACGACATGCTGAAAGACGATGAACAGACTTTGGGAAGAATGTTTTAACTCTACTTTAACATGGGCTGAGGAACTAGTATTGTAATGCTTGTAAATATCTTCGTTTCAGATTACCAAGTCATTTGTTTCTCATCTAAATGTGTGCCGTGCAACCAGCTGGTGAACAACAACACTGATGTCAAACTAGTTCACCTGAAGGCGTGGTTTAGATCCATGGTAGAGGGAAGAGGGTATGGGAAGCACAGTGTATTAAGCGATCGGTAGAACTTGCGGAAATGAGCCTCCCCGACTACAAATCTGTTGGTAAACCGTCGTCTGCTGTTGTGCAGTTGGTAAGAGCTATGTTTTCTTTGAGTGTAATCTGAAATATGATCGTTCTCAACCTTAGTTTAAAATGAAGATGGACATTTTCAGTTTGAATTAGACTGTCGTTAACACCTGTAAATAATGTATTAACACCTGTAAACTAAAGTAGTGAACAGCTGTTGCACACTGCATTTCATGTTAATCTATGTAACAGATTTAACGTTAGCGAGTTAGGTCTTCGAGCCAATCATTTGTTTTCAATGCATGGTCCATCGGACCTTTTTAGCCTTTGTTTCCTTATGAGAGAAATGGACGTTTTGATTAGAGTACATCTAGATGAGTAATTCAGCTCATATGAGATGAAATACACAATTCTATTATTTTAAGAGTAATATGTCCACTCCAACAGACGTGAAATTAAAACAAATCCTTGGCTTTCTCTGAAGTACTGAACCACCCTTATGAATCACACAGATTGATGACTACTACATGCTAGTCAGCCTATCATATTCGACTTAAAAAAAAGAGCTAACAATTGTATCTTTATTTCTAATGTCATAGCAGACCAGGTAACGTTAAACTATTTGTTGAATCACATTTTTTTGTTGCTTATTCTTAGCATTCATCTATTGTGCAACTGAACATAGGAGGCCATGTATACAGCACCACTCTTGATACCCTTAGAAAGATCCCCAATTCCAAACTGGCTGAAATGTTCAGGGGTCCTCCCAATCTTAGGACGGACGCAGAAGGACGATACTTCCTTGACCGGGATGGGACACATTTTGGACAGATCCTTGAATACTTAAGAATGCAAACTGTGCCCATCCATCATGTGCAAGAGGTGTATCGTGAGGCTGTCTTTTATGACCTAAAACCTCTGGTAAAGGTCCTGGAGGAGATGCCGCAGCTTTTTGGTGAAACGGTGGGAAGGCAGCAGTTCTTGTCCCGAGTCCCCAACTATCAAGAGAATCTCGAGGTCATTATCCGAGTGGCACGGGCTGAGGCTGTCGCTGCTCGCTACTCCAACATTATCATTTGTGTGCTGAGGTCTGAGGAAGTCGTGGCACGTTACAATGATGCTATGAGCAGCCTTAATGCAGAAAAGGAGTCTGTGGTGACCTTTGGTCCATGGAAGTCCCCGACCACTGTTGAGGAGGATCTGCTGGACTGCATCAAAATGGACATTGAGGCCAAAGGTTATAGAGTTTCCTTCCAGCGTCACAGCACAGACAAAGGTTTCTTATTCAAGAGCTATGACTTCTTCTACAAGCTGACTTTCAAATGGTGGTGAATGGAAGTTCAGCTCCACTGACAGTAGCTAACAGTTGCATGTCCATGAGCAACTAAATGGTTACTTTGATGTAAAGTTGAGGTTAGTAATTAGTTCAAGTTAATGAAGTGTGTCAGTTTAGAGATTTGGCTATATTATCTTTTTAACCAATTTTTGATTTTAAACTATCATGTGTTTCTTTTATCAATGTTTGTGTTTATTTATATAGCATACTACACCCTTGTCAAATGGTCTTAGGTTCAGCCCATGTACCAGTAGCACACTAACATCCACCTTTGTTTAATATTGACATTAGATTGCTGTGTAGATTCATTGAAGTGCATTACTTAAATACCAGACAGCATGTGTATATGAAAGAGCCAGTTCAAGAAGTCATGAATGTGTAGAAATGTTTAAAGGTTCCAATGGGAAGACTAATACATCAAAGTTCAAAGTATCCTGATATAAGACATGCATCAGATTTAAGAGGAGCTTCAGCACATCACACATTACTTGATCATGATGAATTGATATTCAGACTTTCAGTATGCAATGACATCAGTGTATTGGATTCTACAGGTTTGCTTAAGCGTAGAATTTGATTGACAAATGTCAGTGCTTTGTGTGGCATGTGTACTATGCTCCATAACAATAGCTCAGTTGTTTACAATTGTGCTATGAGTATTTGTACAAAATTAACTTTCAGCAGGCTGTTGTGATCAAAAGTGGTTACGATGGAACGATCTGATGGATTTTACTGTTCTCACATACATTTATCAATAAGAATATTGTGTAAATATTTTCATGCTGAATATTTGAACTGATTGAGACAGAGTGCATGTTGAAAATGCTTTCCCACTTTGTACTGCAGGGATTATTTACTCTAGACTCTAATGAATTAACTAATTGCTGCCATACTATTTATAATGTTATGGTATTTTTTGTTTGTATTATGGTAAATGTGCCTAGTGTAAATTTACTTTGGCCTGCTGGTGTGAAATTTGTTGTAGATGATCAGTCTATGGTAAATTGAGGTTAAAAAAAAAGCTCTGTGTTTCTATGTACCATGTTATGCTCTTTATGTAAGGAATAATGCTGTTTTCATTTGTGCCAATTATAGTATGGTATTATGGACTAACCAAAAACTATATGTTATATACATTTTACTTGTGAAATGCGCCGCATGATCCACCTAATAAAAAATGCTTTACTAGTTCACAAAATGGACTTTAATGAATGTCTGACTCCGAATACATAGGCCAAAACATTTGATTAACTTGTTTACCGTTCCTGGCCATGCAGTGGCAGTAGTACAGCTTCTATGACCAACTTTTTTGATCTACGGCAGAACACGCAAGACAAACTGAACGATATCATGCAAATCTCGTTTTGTAACTACAAGGTGTAATAGCAGAGGTCGGCACACTGTTGTCACTCGGATGATGGCAGCCCATTTGAAGAAGCGAGTTTACGAGGAATTTTCCAAAACTGTAGTACAGGTGTGTATGTTGGATATCTGTGAATTGTGTGATTCGAAAAGGAAGCAGTTTGATAAGAAATCTATACGTTACGTTTGTTGGCGGCGGCTTGTGGTATTAGCTAGCTAAGTTAGCTTGCTAGCTACTTACGTGAATTGTTGTTCGCCAGTGTTAACACGGGTGCTAGTTACTATTACTATATACAATTCTATAGTCAACAGCTGACGAGATACTTACTAGCTAACTGGGTAGCTATAAAAGTTATATTTATTTCGTGAACAAGCGATGCATATTGTAAAAATACCATGATTGATATGAGTTAGCAATAATTGGATAGCTTGCAACTGTTTTGTTTGTTAACATTAGTGTCAAGGCAGACAGTTAAGTCTCTTGACATGAGGACATTTCAAAGAATTCAAGAGGCCACAAGAAGAAGATGTGTCCGATAAAGACAGTGAAAATGACAATGGACAGCAAAGGTCTAAAGAGTTTTTGAGCAGTGAGAAATATAAATGGTCTTTCAGCTGGAGTGTCAGACTAGAGTACGTGGACCAGTTTGTTTTCTCGACTACTTTTGTATTTCTGTTCCTTGTAACCTACATACAAAAAACGTTGTTATACAACATCATTATTCTTCCAATTCTCGGTAGTTATGGTCTGGTGAAAAAGAGGTTTTGGAAGCCAGTGTATAAAGACATTAGTTTTCCTCTAATTTACTCTGTTTCTCCCAGCAACATCCCCTCGAAGAGGTCCCAGCTAAAAAGCTTCGATTAACCAAGCCCAGCAAGTCTGCTGCGCTGCACTTAGACCTGTGCAAAGCCACCAACTCCACGGATGCTCTGCAGTATCTACTACACTTTGCCCGCAAGCCGGTGGAGGTAGAGAGTGTAGAGGGTGTGATACGCATTCTTTTGGAGCATTACTATAAGGTGAGAGGCAAGAATCTACAGAAGGACATTCTAAATCTTTTTAGGGAAAATATACTGATTTTTACACTACAATTTTATTTTTATATCTCCAGAAGGAAACTGACACTTCGGTGCGGCTGAAGATCGCCTCCCTTCTTGGATTGCTGTCTAAAACACAAGGGTTTACCCCTGATTGCATAGTGGATGATGCCATAAGTACACTTAACAATGAGAGTGAGTTGTTTTTTGCTGTCTAAACTTTTGTTTTTGAATGCGTTACCGATGTTTTCTTCAGTATGTGTGTAATAATCCACCCTACAGAGTCCCATCAGGTTCTAGCCCAGCTGTTGGACACCCTGCTTGTCAT
This sequence comes from Clupea harengus, assembly GCF_900700415.2. Lineage (NCBI taxonomy): Eukaryota > Metazoa > Chordata > Actinopteri > Clupeiformes > Clupeidae > Clupea > Clupea harengus. The sequence goes on along the minus strand of NC_045160.1, from coordinate 12,507,138 downwards.
TGGCACCCAGCTTCCAGACAGTGTGGCCATCACCCAGAGACTGATAGAGGTGGCATGCAAGGTATTGCAAAATAGTTTTCAAAAATATTTTTGCTTTGATCTGATGGGGAAATATTTTCTCTTCTTTAGTTTTATTATTCTTTGACTTATTCTGTGGGATTTTACCAACAGCACCTGTCAGACACTTACTTTGGAGTGAGAAACAAGTGCCTTCAGCTTCTGGGCTGCCTTGGGACTGTGGACAAGCCTTTGACCAAAGACAGTGATGCCACAACTGGACTACCAGGAACCCCTATCAGAGACGTTCAGAGTGTCATCAGTGATTACTTTGCTGATCAGGATCCAAGAGTGAGGACAGCTGCCATCAAAGCTATGGTAGGATGATACACTGCAATAACATGATGTGCAATTTAGTGCAAATGGAAGATCCTGAATACCTTTTTTGTTTTGGTACTCTAAAGTTGCAACTTCATGACAGAGGGATGAAAATTCAGCAGACCATCTATAATCAGGTAAATGACAGTTTAACCTTTACACCCGCAGCTGTACCAGAATAGTTATTTCAGTCATACAGTCATACCCAGTTATATATATATATATAACATTTAACCCAATTGTGTCCTTTTACACCTTTCCATTACAGGCCTGTAAGTTATTGAATGATGACTATGAGCAAGTCCGCTCAGCTGCAGTGCAGATGGTGTGGGTTCTAAGCCAACTTTACCCAGAGAGGTAATAATAACATGATGTCACTGTAAGTCTTCCGTACAACTTTATGACACTGTCAAGTGGAAAATAATAACTTTATTTGTGAATTCCTTATCTCCCAAAACTATGATGCAGCATTGTCCCCATCCCGTCATCAAATGAGGAGATCCGTCTGGTGGACGACTCTTTTGGAAAGGTCTCCCACATGGTCAGCGATGGATCATGGGTTGTCAGGGTCCAGGCTGCCAAGCTTTTGGTTAGAAGCACATTGTGTCCTCTAACTATGCCATATTTCTGTTTCCTATTTGATAAACTTGTTGACTGCTGCAGAGACACGTTTATTCATCAGAGGCATATTATTCATCATCTAGCCAGTGATTAATTCGCAAACCCCTTTGATTCTCCTTACAGGGGTCTATGCTTCAGGTTAGCCCCCACTTCCTGGAACAGACACTAGACAAGAAACTGATGTCAGACCTTCGGGTATGTTGCCATTTATTTACCCCAGGGTGTTTTTAATTGCAGGCCTAATAAAATACAGCACACAGTATGAGATCTCCTCGTGTACGTTTTGAGAAAGCAAAGTGTCTCTCCTCTTAAACCCTCCAGAGGAAGCGTACAGCCCATGAGCGGGCCAAAGAACTTTACGCCTCAGGAGAGTTCTCCTCCGGCCGGAGGTGGGCAGACGATGCCCCAAAGGAGAGGGTGGATACCTCCGGGGTGAACCTGATTGACTCGGGGGCCTGTGGTGCCTTTGTGCATGGCCTGGAGGATGAAATGTATGGTGAGTGAGTATAGCTTAAAGAGATTAAAAAGATGAAACTATCTAATGACTGGTCCTCCCAGTTGATTGTCGTAATTTTACTGCGGTCAAAATTCATTATGGAACGCTGTGTACTTTGAGGTTAGATTTTATCACATGACCGCTTCTGAGGCATAAAATTGAATGAAGCAGTTGAGTCTTGAAGGTCAACTGTAAACAGAAAATGAAAGGATGGGGACTGCCATTGCGAGCACCTGATTATTCGTTGTAGGTTTGTAAGATGCTAACCTTTAATGAATAGCATGACACCAGGTATCCTTTGAAATGTCTCAAACAGAGGTGAGGATTGCAGCTGTGGAGGCCCTCTGCTCTCTGGCTCAGTCCTCTGTCAGCTTTGCGACGAAGTGCCTGGACTTCCTTGTGGACATGTTCAATGATGAAATCGAGGAGGTGCGTCTGCAGTCCATCCACGCGCTCAGGCAAATCTCCACTAACATCACCCTCAGGGAGGACCAGTTGGACGTGGTGCTTGCTGTGCTGGAGGTGAGCCTCAGCTCTGTGACAGAGTACACTGAACTGAGAAGTGTTTTATCTATAACTGTGCAGTGCATGTTGGCTGTGCTACTCAAAGGTCTACACCATTCATCATACATTTTCTGCGCTTGCTTGTAAACAGCTGGTTTATGGATTTTTCTTTTCTATTTTATGTTGTGTCTCACTCAACAAGACATGTTTTTACCTTTGAACCCAGGACTCTTCTCGGGACATCCGTGAGGCCTTGCATGAGCTGCTGTGCTACACAAACGTCTCCACTAAGGAGTGCATCCAGCTGGCACTTCTGGAGCTGCTCAAGAATCTCACCAAGTACCCCAGTGACCGCAACTCTGTGTGGAAGTGAGTCTGCATGGCTCACAAGAGGCAGTATCATCTTTTGTTGTCTGGGTGTGCATTCTATTTTTTACCCCTTTATCTTTTTTGCCCTTGTCTAGATGCCTGAGGTTCCTTGGAGTGCGTCACCCTACACTGGTGTTACCCCTTGTTCCTGAGCTTCTGAGCACCCACCCATACTTTGACACTCCGGAACCAGATATGGATGACCCAGCCTGTATCCTTACTGCCTATACACTGTTGCATACCACCAGAAATGTTCATTTTTTAGTGTGGCTAGTGGTTACTTTGGGAATGTATGGGAAGTATGACTAAATTCTGTTGTTCTCAGTGACATGTTCCACATCCCTGGAGCAGAATCCGTAGTTTTTTCCCTAATATTCTCTATCAAGATATTGCTGTGCTCGTGTTGGTCTTCAACTCAGCCAAGGCCTGCCCTACCATGTCGGCACTGTTCTCAGACCATACTTTTCGACACTATGCCTACTTACAAGACAGTCTCTCACATCTGGTTCCTCAGCTGCGGGTGAGAAAATGCATTTGTCTTTACAGTATACATCTCTGAGGAATGCTGGATGTATACTTGTGTTGGTTTATGAGAACGTGTGGTGAGATTTCCTGGGTACTTCCCATGGCTTGGGCCTGTGTGGGTGGTTTGGCCTCATCATTCCATGTTCTCTGTGTGCTGCAGCTGCCGGGCAAGAAGCTGATATCTGGGTTGGGTTCGGAGGTGTGTGGGCTCGTCTCGGGCAGTGTGGAGTCGGCTCGCCTCTTCCTGCAGGACAGCTTGGCCCGCGTCAGTATGCTCCAGAGCCTGGAGGCGCCAGGAGCCCAGGACCTGCTCGACTTCACCATTAGGTACCAAGAGCAGCTATGTTACATCTTCTAGCGGGTAGACATGTTTATTTTGTTGAAGGGCAGTGAATGGAAAGTTGGTAACTTAATGGACCAAATTTAGGAAGGATGTTTTTTGTCTTAGACGTGTCTAATTTGGCTAATCACACGATGATCAGGTGTTCAAAATGAATCACCAAATTATGAAGGGTGATTATTCAAGAGGCATTTAAATGTTAGTCACGTGTCTAAATGATGAGCCATTTTACCAAGTCAAATTCCTTGTTTGTGAAAACTTACTTGGCCAATAAAACATGATTGTGATAGTTTAGTTGTCTGAGGGGGCTTATTTAACGGGTGTCTAATGCAGTTGTCTGGGCAGTTGGCAAAATGAATGCGTTGGGAATACTCAAGTGAATATTTGCTCAAAGGAGATAGAAGAACATCGTTGCCACCGACGGGGATTCAGAATAGTCACAGACAGGAGCAGTCCGCTCAAACAGTTAGTGATATACATTTCATACTGCGATATAGGATTTCAAAAGAATAATTTTGCTGGCTTCTAAACCTTATGAAGTTGTTAAATTGAAAAGGTTTAGAAATTATAATTTTGAACACTTGATCATTGTGCAATTAGCCAAGTTACATGTGGACAGCTAAGCGGACTGTTCGTCTATGTGTACTAATGCTTAGTACATTGAGCCGATGGAAGAGTAATTTCATTCAATATTATGCCTTGTGTTGGGTTTTTGAATGGCAAATACCTCATAATAGCTACCCCTCATCATGTGTTTTGTTTCTTGTAATTCAAACCTACTTGCTCACATGGCAATATGTTTTGTTTGTGCTGGTTTTGGTTTCAGGGATCTTCAGCGGCTGGGGGAGCTTCAGACTGAACTAGCTGGCTCTGCAGACTTCTGTGCCACCTACCTGCGCTGCCAGCTGCTGCTTACAAAGGTTGGCACACCACCACCCAGCAACCCCCACCTCTGATACTTTGAACGATGTATCGTTGTTAAGGGCTGCAATATGTTGATATGATCAAATGTAATTCCTGGTTCTCAGTAATCATTTTTTCTGTGATCATATAGCTGCATATGTGCTGACTTATGTGTGTGTGTGGTAAACCAGGCCCTGCAGGAGAAGCTGTGGAGTATGGCTGTTCCTCTGTGCCTAAAGCAGAATGCAATGGCATCAGCTGCTGTGAAACAGGTGAGGGTCTTCAATGTACTCCAAACACATATATGATAACATGATGTAAAGCTTAACATTTTTGAATTCAGTGGTGTCTATTGAATTCATCCTGTGGGTCATTGTGTTGTGTCAGATCCTGGAAGAGACATATAAGCTGGAGTTCCTGTACAGCGGACTGGAGACACGGCAGGTGGCCACCATTCACCATGTCCGCCTGCAGGCCAAAGCCTTACAGCTGGTCCTGACAGCCCGTACCAAACGAGGGTACGGACTTATTAAAGACTCTTACTCAGCCATTCCCTTACACACACTCATATTCCCTTAATGTATACCATCACTGTCCTACTGTGAGATGATGACGATTTCTTATTATCTCTGCTGCAGGGTTGACCCCCTCATCAGTGTCTGTGAGAAGTTCATCCAGGAGGTGGAATCATTCCAGAGGTATTACCCTGATCACAACAACAATACATTGTTGATATTGTAGTTAAGTTTGTTCACACATTTTTAAATGTTGTCTTCTCTTGCCTTTGGCGACAGGCTCTTTATGTCTGAGCTGTCCCACTTCCAGGACAGTTTTGTGGAGAAGCTGCTGGAGCTGATGCCCAGACTAGTGGCCTGTAAGCCGCTGGACCTGGTGAAGATCCTCCATACCACCCTCAGACAGAGTGGCTTCCTGCATCTCAAAATCCCTGAGCAGGTCCATATTTACACACACATTTAACCATTTATAACATTACAACTTAAGATATTTGTCTTAATCAGGGTCAGAAACTAATGAGGAAACGGGGCAAAATGTTTCCCGAAAGACATGAGTTCCGCACATGATCTAAACTCAGTTGGTGAGATGACACATGATCTACAGTTGGTGGAGTTCATGCATGCATGTGTGTTTGTTTTGGGAGTGGGACTTCAAGGAAATTCTGGAACACAGGTTTTACTGACTTACCTTTGTATACTCTGGTCCTACCAGATCCACCGCGCCTCTGCCATCATCATCGAGCCGACAGGAGAGTCAGACAACCCGCTGCGCTTCACAACCGGACTGGTGGTAGCCCTAGACATTGATGCCACGTTGGAGCATGTGCAGGACCATCAGAGCACAGTCAAAGTCGAGGTCAAGGCTCACCTCCCTCCCTTCCTTCCCTCACTTTCTGGACAAATCAATTGTTTCCTTAATCCTCTGGTCTGTAAATCCCAACTCAACTGCATTGCATGTCTCTGTAGGTGTTGTATCCAGATGGACAGGCCCACATCATTCATCCCAAACCCGGAGACTTCAGGCACCCTGGGCCTGGGCGTGTCCGCCTCATCACCCAGGTGTACCTCTCCCACTCTGCCTGGACAGGTAAAGACCTCCAACGGCAGTGTGTCTCAGGAAGAGCTGGTTCATGTGTGTGGTACATGGGCCCTAGTGCTCATATGAGTCCTGGCAGTGTCTCCCTTGCTGGATATAAATAGACTTGCACTGTTTCCAGGAAGGCAGATCTGTGGCCTTCTGCTCTTGTTTTTGTGTGAGTTTGAAGCAAGTAGCCAGAGATCTATTCAGGCATGTCTTCCAAACTCCCTGCAGCTGCATAGGGCAGTAGATATGTGTAAAAGGCAACACATCCAGACTGGAAAATACCCCAGCAGTTATTCACTGCATACTTATTGCTACTAATGTAAATGCTGGTCCATACTGCATAGAATTGGAGAATGATGGATGCTCATAAGAAGAAAAGCATTTGAGCTGAATGTATATGTTTTATGTTATTTGGATCAGTACTGTTGACCCAAGGAAACAGTTTGTTTCTCTGTCATAATCTTAATTGTATTTTCTTCTTTCAGAACCCTGTCAACTTGAGGTGAGGTTATTGTTGGCCTACAGCTCCAGCACCTGCAAGCTGTCCACCCCTAAGCCTGCATGGAATGAGAGCACGGAGGGGCTTCCTCAAGCTGAAAGCTCCATCGAGGGCACCATCCCGCTCAGCAAGCCTGTTAAGGTGTTCATCATGCCCAAACTGGCCCGCCGCTGAAACCCGTGGCTCTGAGCTGAGTTTCAGCTGGGACAATAAACTAGAGACAGCTGGGTTTATGAGAGACACTCATGAAACTCAATGGACAAATACAGCTGTGCTTACTTGCACTGGCATCCCCTTAACGTGTGTAGTTTTTTTTTTTTAAAGCCTTTATAGATGTTTCATTTTTATATCGATGCAATAGTAGCCTTTGAATCAATGGTCAAAGTCAAACTGCACAAAATAAGATTTTTATTTGTTAACTGGTCAAATAAACAAGTACAGTAAAACTTTTTTTCTGAAAACAAAGCGACAAGTAACTTTCAAGAGGTTGTCAACAGTTCCTCAGATTGTGATGGAAATCACAGGCACTGATGTGGTGATGTTGGCAGCAACAGGGGTATGAAATGATGTAGTCAGCAGGTGGAGTGAAAGACTCCTCCAACCTTCACTCCCTGCCCGGCCAGGTTGTTGTACTCCTTCACAGCCTTCTCTGTCTGGAACACCTTCACATCCACCCCGTTCTGCTTCACATAGTCCAGGGTGCTTGATGGCACCTACAGCCGAATGAGAACAGTTCATGGAATTCACCGAAAGTAGATGAGGTGGTAAGTTGCTATGTGTTACAGTATATGGTTTCAACAAAAGTGGCGAGCTCCTGCAAGGGATTTCAATGCATCCAGTTCTGCAATGTTTTTTTTTTTTTTTACAGCATCCAGTTTGTGATACTTCTATTTGAAATACTTTTTTAGGCAGGTCTATATTTTATTAAAATTAAGAACAGTTTGTGTTTGATGCATCTCAGCAAAATCACTTAATATCTTGGGTACACACAAATATTGCAGATATTAGGTAATATACTGGCTTTATCTAGCACGACACACATACATAGATGCTCCTACGGAATGCACAATTTATCATAAGTCACATTTAATCACTTAAGTCACTCTATACCTGCAGTGCTTCGCTCATGCCTCTGCCAATCACCAGTGTCTCCACTCCCTTCTTCAGGATCTCCTCCAGATCAGCAGGTTGAACACCTGGGAAGTGCTGGGCAGGGAACAGCTGTACTTGTAGATCATGTTCAAAGGTGTACGGTAGAAAGTGCACTTTATATCACAGCTGATTTATATAAATGCATACAACTCACATCTGTCCCGGTCTCCCTCCAGTCCCATGCACGACTCCCTCCAGGCCATACTTTGCAGTCTTTGTAGCCTGTGGAGCAGCCCTTTACCTTCATGTGTCCCCAAGAGACAGACGCTATCTCTGGAGATGACATTTGACAAGGTGTAGCCTACTGATGCTATATCTGGGAACAAGTGAACGTACAAAAGAGAAATAGATAAGGGATACATGCAACCTCATAGGAGCGTGAGTTACTCAGCTTTTACTCATTTAAGTCAGTATCTACGACGTTGTAGGCAAATGGCTTGCTATATACTATTATCTACTTAATTATTTCGCTGAAAATGTTTTTTTCTGGGATCAACTTACCCAAATGTGTAAAATAACGTTAGCCTTTAAGATACAAACTGAAAGATCCAGTCGCATAACGGCAGTACATTTACAGTGCACATGTTTTACTTTAGGATAGGAATTGTATTGGTATCCAACCACTCCGTCAAATGGAATTGGACAAGACCATTCGCCTGGCTGCATTTACTGCAAAGAACTTAATTTGAGAAGCCATGACCTATCGTAACACGATCAGGTTACTTGTCGACTACACAAAATTCATTACTTGCTATGCATGGGCTGTTTACTGTGAAAGTGCCGTGTTTGTTGTTTGCTTCCATAACACAATTGTCATTGATTAATTAATTTATGAATTAGGCCGTACCTGGAGAAAATCCGATCGTTGACCATTAAATTGTTTGTCTCGAAAGCTGATCGTTAGAGAGCGCTTTCACCGCTGCTGAAAAATTGTCATATGACAACAAAGGCTGTTCGTTGAGGAACACACCCACCTAGCAACGTCAAGTGCTGCAAGCCAATCACGTTGCGTTTGACCGGCCCAACACTAACACAGCCTGTGGGAGTCAGCATGGATTTTAATCTACCTGACCTGCTCTGTCAATAGCAGCGTCACGATTATTACTGTTCATATACATAGCAAAATAAAAATGTATATGTGGAATGCTACGTTATCTCAAGAAACATAGTTTGTCTATTGCTACATTTTCACATATTCTACCCCCATATCATCCGTAGTGAAAGGGCTTGGAGGCTTATTAGCTATCAAACATTCTCAAGTTATTAAAAACTTGAATCGCCAGTGGTTCTGGTGGTCTGTAAACCCACTGATAACGAATGATGCTATGCTGGCGCAGTGAATTGTGGGCAGTTCTCGGTCCTCCCAACTTCTGTTTCATCCTACTGACTACCCTATTGGAAAAATGGCTGATCCGGTGGCAGTAGCGGGTTCTTCCCCTGGTCTCTGCCCGAGCTTTGCTGTCGTCTGTTCATTCTTGGAGCGTTACGGTGCGGCATTGGACTTACCTGAACTGACTTTCCCACAAATGGAACGATACCTACAGGACACATCGACAGGTAAAAGCTATCTGCGACGTTCTGGAAAAGGGGTCTCTCCATCACCATCATGCTCTAACGTTAACGTTACTGTAGCGAGCTAGCAGCCAGAGCATAGGATGTTTTGATACTGTGTAAGGAGTGTTAAGTCTCGCTCTTTATATACATAGCGCCGCTGAGAGTCAGGAATTGGATATTTAACAGTATATACAATAATACATGAGGCAAAGTGGTCGTCATCATCTAGCAGTGTGGTCAAAAATTTGTCAGGTGTAATTTTCCATTGTAGCTTGTTTTCCCTGATAACTCGTGGATCAAATTTACAGTAGCTTCTACAATGTAACGTTAGCGTACATGAGCGATCCTGCATTTCTCATTTTGGAAACCTTTTATTTATTTTGATTAGTTTGTGTGATGGTGTGTCAGATCATAACTGTTCCTAGAATATTCCAATATTAAGCATAGCCTATGGTTGGGTAAAATTTTGACAAATAGTGGTTCACTGTCAAATAGTGTTTGCGCGTGCGCACAACATACTCCCAAACTTCCTGTTAGCAGCACTGTCTCACATTCTAGCTATGTAACTGTACTGTACTAGACAATGATTGCCCCATGGTTGACCTGCACACACTCAGTGATGTTATAGTATACTGACACAAGGTTTACAATTTCAAAATATATCAAGTGAGAAATTTCATTAGTGTTTACGTTGTGACGCTGAGGTACCAGCATACAGAATACCTTGAGTATTGCTAGCTAAACTAGCTCGTGCTATAACGTTACTGGACACAGTAACGACTATGCAACGACTTTGCTTCTGAATTACTTCAGGCCTCTATATCTGAATCGGGCATATATATTGACTTTTAGCTTGTTGGTAAAATTATCCTGTAAAGTCGTTGTAAAGTCCCTTGCACACTGTTTTATGTGCCAATTAATGACTTTGATTGCACACTTTAGTCCCCAAGCCCCTGGTTGAACTCCATGTGAAACTTTTAAGGAAGATTGGCAAGTCAGTCTCACCAGATAGATGGGAAAAGTACTTGGTGAAGGTGAGTGACGCTGTCAATTGACAATCAGAATGACTGATTATGGTGAATTTGCTTGTGCACCCAGATGTGGGAGTTACTGTGTACTTGTAATTCTACAAAAGGCTGACATTTCAATACAGTATGTCTATCTAATTAAGGTTTGCCAGGAGTTCAACTGTACGTGGGCATGGGAACTTGAAAGAAAAGGATATTCCGAGATGACTGTGGAATCCAAGACTGGAATCCTAAAGGTATGGAGTTATAGGTGATTTGCCTTTGTTGCACTAGAAGAATTGATCTCTTACCAGCTAAATGAATTGGGGCACGGTGGGTGACTTCATTTTGTATTCTGTTGCACCGCAAGTCAATTCCCAAACTGCAGCATCTCTCATCTCTTTATTTTGTTGTCTCCAGTACTTATGTGAGTGCCAGTTTGATGACAACATCAAATTCAAGACATCAGTCAATGAGGAGGAACCAGACAGGATGAGACTGCAGCCAATCGGCAAAGACAGAGAGGGTCTCATGTACTGGTTCCAGGTTGACCAAGACCAGAACGTTCGTGTTTATGTGGAAGAGCAAGATGATCTGTATGGGGCCACCTGGAAATGCGTTGTCAGGTAAGATTTATCAAGGCATGTGTTATCTGATTCAAAACAGTAATACATATTCTCCAACTTTAATACATGACGTATTGATATTGATACCACTGATTGGAATAGGTTATATATATATATACATATAATATATATATATATATATATATATATATATATATATAAAACCTCAGTTATTCAAGCCTAACACAAGCATCCTTCAGTGTTACTGTATTCACCATAAACATGACATTATACATTCTGGAACTATTATCTAGTATCTTGAGTAGCTTACTTTTTTTGTAATTTACTATTAATATGAAAAACAAAAAATATGAAGAATATATCTGTTTTACAGGAACCGAAATGATTTGGCGCAGACCTTGGAGCTGCTCAAGGGTCAGATTGAACCTGGGCTTACTGACCAGGAGCAACGTGATGGTTCCATCTGTGCAAGCCCTGTGCCAGAAGATGATGAGAATGATGGAGACAATGAAGAGAATAAGAAAGGTAGTACAAAAAGTGATGAAATCGTTTATGATGGCCTAATTTTGTCGGGAAGACCAAACAAGTCTGTAAATATGTGTCTCTAGAGGGTCTTAGTGAAATGATCATTGAAAAATAATTAACCTTAGATATCATCATAAACAATTAGCAGACTAAATGGATTAATCAAAAATGTATTCTTTTTAAGGCTTGGTAGAGACCCAGAACAAAGAAGAATCCACTGATGGTCCCAAAAGCAAGGAAACAGAGAAAGCCAAGCCTCCAGTCATAAAGGACGGAAAAGAAGGACAGAAGGATCTAAACGAGAAGTTGAAGAGCAGTGTTGAAAGAGAAGAAGAAGAAAACATTGAGATGGAAATGAAGGTTATAAATAAAACAGAGGTTAAGTCAGAGGAAAAGCCTGTTATAGACAACAGGGTCAGCACCATTATGACTCTGGTCAAAGAGGAACCTAAGGACTCGGAGGTAGCATGGAACGCTGTTTCTGTTGTCATGGCACCAGGTTCTGTAAAACAAGAAGTTAGTGCAAAGGCAGAGGTTCGAGAGGAGACAAGTGAAAGGACACTGGAAGAAGTGGAGAGGGCCTTAAAGAATGACCAGCAAGCCAAGATGCCTCTGAAGAAGAGAGAGCTGAAATTGAGCGAGGGGTTTGGGAACAACCTAAACAGTAATAACAATCATCACTCTAGTAACAATAGCCTAAACAATAATGGCACCTTGAGCTCTGGTATTATTGTCCGCAACCCTTCTGTCTTAACCTCCAAGGGACCATGGCCTTCAAGGGAAGAGGCCCCAACTAGTGAAGAAGGAAGGACAGTGGTGTCCAGCACTGCCTTAGATGCCACAGGCACAGGAATAAAGAGAGAGGCTAGGCTTGATCTATGTAATGGAGAGACGGCTCCAGCACGGAACTTGAGTCAAAACTTGAGAGAGCACTGTGTGAGTGTTGGTGTGATAATGGGTCCCTTGGACAGAAATAAGTCATTTGTAGAGCAAAATGTCCCAATCGTTGAGGACAAAAATGGACTAGCTGGAAACTTCGTTAAGACTATACCAAGCTGCAACAAAGAGGGCAAGGAAGACTCTACTGCCCAACATGAGAGAATTCCTAGTCCTGGGACTGTGCGTCAGTCTGTGCTTGTAAGGAAAGCCACAACGCCTGAGGGCCTAGCACCAATATTCCCGAAGATCTCTGAAGGCCAAGTAACCAGCACACCTGAGAGTGACCTCAGTGCAGTGGGAGGAAACGAGCTTGGTCAAAGAAAAGAGGAATCTTCCAGCTCAGTGAACATATCACAGTCTGCTGAGGAAACTATAAATGAAACCCCTAAAGAGACCAACCCTCTGACCATTGAGGGATCTGCAGGGTGTTCTGGAGCTGAAGAGGATATGGATGAAGAAGAGGAGGAGGATGATGACATGACAGTAGGAAGGGGGCATGGGAAGGCCGAAAATAAGATCACAGAGGATGTAGATGGGAGTCCCCGAGCTTTTTCTAAAGAGTCAGAGAGCGGAAGCAGTGGGGATGACGGATCAGAACCAGAGGGCACAGATGAAGTGTCCTCAGAGATCCAGAAGGAGGGCATTCGCCTGAAGATTAAGATCCCAATGCACCGGAGGACACCGGAGTTCCAGAGGGAGAGGGAGCAGGACTCCAGCAATGGGCACTCCCTACGACGCTCAGCACGAATCTGCCGACCAAGCCCCAAGCTTGCAGAGATTCAGGACAGGAGACAAGAGAAGAAGTCCCCTGGAGCTCAAGAGGATAAAGAGCCCGGAGACAGTGAAGTGAAGAAAACCTGTCAAAAGAAAGAAAACCCCCGGAAGGCGGACTCTGACGGACAAAACAAACCTGGAAAGGTTAGCGTGAAAGAATTTGGTATAATGCAATAGAGTGTTAGGAAAGTGTTGTTTTCTTCTCCAACACGTTACCATGTAATTTATGTGCACCTCCTCTTTCCAGGTGCGAAGGCGACATCGACGACCTAGATGGTCCAACCCTCGGTCAAAGGGTCGCAAAAAGGGGCCTGGTGAAGGGGAGGAAGGGCTGGAAGAGAGGAAGGTTAAAGAGGGAAATCAGGAGAATTATCAGTCTGACAGGGAACGGAACCACAGTGACTCTGAGTCTGCTGAGATGCCCAATGATGACCCCTGCAGTCACTGTGGCCTCCCCAATCATCCAGAACTGGTATGTCAGTGATTAATGTCTTGGCAGGATAAATGTGGGTGTGTGCAAAATACAGTTTTGAGAGTTTTATGGCAATTACTCTTGCAGTAATTGCAGAGGTGGGTGGAGTAAGCAAAAGCTGTACTCAGGTAAAAGTATTCTTACTTTATTATAATAATAATGACTCAGGTAGAAGTAGAAGTGCCCATCAAAATGCTGACTTTAGTAAGAGTAAAAATGACTAATCATAATTCATATGATGATATTTGTTTTACACCTATTAGGTATGATATTCAAATGTGGCCCAAAATGTAAATTTTTTAAATGCTTGTCTAATAAACACAACATATCAGCCATTTGGATATTCAAGGACTGAATAGCATTCCTCCGAATTAAAAAATATGAAGTGTTTGGCTGGACTATATAACCTAATGTTGGAGGCCTGTCATTGATGTATAGCCTCTCCCGAAGTGACACAAACAACTCAGCAGAGCAATGACAAATGAACACTTTGCTAACGTCGCGTTATCTAAAGTTATAGTAACTAATATCAAGGTAAATCCAATATTATATATGTGTCACGTCCCTGTCTAGGGCTTTAGGACATGACAACTATTTTAAAACACGGGCAGACAACGGAATAAAAATAACCGTGAATTTATTGGACAAAGAATAAAATAATTAACTAAGGCTCAAAAATAACGTAACAAGCAAAACACAAGGCTTCGCGAACAGGCCTCAACAGCCTGGCACTCTCTCCCGGTCTCTCACTCCGGTGAGTAGCACACATGATGGTAGTGGCACGGGCGAGGCCCGAGGCTGGGCCTAGCGGCAACGAGTGGTGGCAGACAACAGAAATGCGCGATCCCCCAAAGCAAGCCCCGTATGATGGAATCCCGGACGCTTTTAAAGGGCCGGGACTTCTACAGGCCCAATGGGATTAGAGCCCCAATCAACTACGCACCAACCCACCTGCAAGACACACAAGACAAAACAGAAGCACCGGCAAAAATACATAGGCAGACCCACAGGGTCGTAACAATATGTTATACATTTATATGTACCACAATACCATAGGAATGTGGTTCCATGAGTCACGTTAACTTTTATAACATAATTCTAATGTCAGCATTACGTTACCTTGAATAAAGAACGGATTATGATTATTTTGAGCTCTTTAACAGTAACTTAACATTAGCCTATCTCACTTCTGGTGACTAGCTAGCTCTCAACATAATTTTGTATTAGGCTAACAAATACAACAGCAAAAAACAACTGTGCAACTTTATGTGCAAAAGGTTATGATTTGCACTCCCTAATGCAACCCGTATACACCGATTTCTACTCGGAGAACGTTTTTGTTTGACTTCCAAAGATTTCCACTGTCAAGTGTACTGGTTCACTATAGCTGTGGCGTTGACCAGAGGCCAAAGCAAAGTTGATGTTGTAGGCTTAGGTAGCCTTTAATCGTAAAAGTACTTGACTTAGACTCCTATATAAGATCAATTTATTGGGGAAACGGAGTAGACGTAACTACCAACCTCTGTTGAAGTGTGATGTTGTTAAGGTTAACATTATTATATCTCTGCAGATTTTGCTCTGTGACCTTTGTGACAATGGTTACCACACAGCCTGCCTAAGGCCCCCCCTCATGATCATCCCTGATGGAGAATGGTTTTGCCCCCCATGTCAGCATGTAGGTGGTCCTTATTTTTGAGCCATGCATTCAGAATCCGAATGGGTTTTTGTTTGTGTCTGTTTGCCATACATAATTATTTTCTCCAGCTGCTGGCATTCTGGCGCTTAATGTTACTTTTGCCCTCGTTCCCGCATTAGAAACTGCTGTGTGAGAGGTTAGAAGAACAGCTCCAGAATCTCGATACTGCACTGAAGAAGAAGGACAGAGCGGAGCGGAGGTTTAGTTCTCTTCTGCATGCTTGATATACAGTATGCAAAGGATATTATACACTGTCATATGCCACTGTCAACTCCTAACCTCTTCTCCATCCTGTCCATCTAGGCGAGAACGGCTGGTGTATGTGGGCATCAGTGTAGAAAACATAATCCCTACACCGGTAAGTGCCCATGTGTTTAGACAGTGTTCATGTTGACCATAAACTGCCATTTCCATATTTTCTTCCTGCCATTTCCACTTGTCTTTCTATATTCTCTCTCAGCAGGACGGTGATGCTGAGGAGGAAAAAATTGAAAAGAAGAAGAGTGCAAAAAAAAACAAGAATCTTGAGCGAAGATCGACAAGGACTAGGAAGTCCATCAGTTACAGGTGCTTCTAGTTTCTGTTCATTGGTCTTCCAGCATCGTTATGAAGTGTTGACGTGGAAATGCATTTTGTAATGGTGGTTGTGTCTGTTGTTAGGTTTGATGATTTTGATGAGGCCATTGATGAAGCAATAGAAGAGGAGCCTGGGCAGACAGATGTCCAAGGTAGGGGGGTCATCTCTGCTTGTGCCATTATTGTGTTTCTCTGTGTTCTGCTACTGTATAAAAGGATAACGTCAGACTTTCATGTCCACACTAACTAGGTGCCAGTCGTGGCAAAGACATGGCAAACATCACAGGCCAGCAGAAGAAGGAGGAAGGGAAGGAGAACCAGCAACCAGCCAAACCCGCACCAGCACCTCGCAGGAAGAAGCGCCGGCGACTCAATGACCTGGATAGTGATAGCACAGTAGACGAAGAGGAAAGTGAAGACGACTTTCACCTCAGCAGCAGGTAGACTGACGGGACAACACTTGACACCAACTAGAGTTCTATTTCATCAGCTGTTAAGAGAGGAAAAACTTCTCACCATTGTAATATATTGTAGTAATCTATAGAAGGAGTATGTTTACTACCTTGTACTTTAGTTTGGGGTGATTTTAAACACTTCAGTCTTGGAGGTGCTTGTTGCAGATTTTACATTTTTGCTCTTCTCTTTGTGAATGTGTAACTCTAGTGCGGAGGAAGAGGAGTTTGTGGTGTCGGGAGATGAGGCAGGCAGTGATGGTGATGCCGGCTCCAATGACTGCAGTGACTCGGGCAGCACAGCCAGCAAATCAAGGCAGCGGCGGTCCAGGAGAACATCCACCCGGGGCCAGGTCCAGAAAAGCAGAACCAGGGGCAGGAGTGGGCGCAGACCACTATCCAAGAAGAGAGTTGGCTTGTCTGATGAAGATGATGAGGAAGAACTTGCGAGTGATGAGGAAGAGGAGGAAGAGGAGATGGGTATGTTTACTTTGACAACTGACATTCAAGTGATTTGATGCTAGACATTACTCAGCAAGATGCTGTCCTAAAGATCCCAGTGTTCAACACTTTTCCCTCTACCTCGCTCTCCCTCTGTCTCTTGCTGCAGAAACGGAGCGTTCAAGCGATTTCAGCGACAGCGACGTGGACACTCGGAGGCGACGCTCACGGCGGAGCCAGAGGATGCAGGTGAACTACTGTGAGACATCTGAGTCGGAGGGCTCGCAGAAAGGCACAAAAAAGGACAAGCCCCACCTGCACCGTCGACGCCTGACCAGCTCCAACAGCGAGGGTGAGTTTGTGTCTGTTGTCATGGTGACCATTAAAGATGGAAATAGTCAGTTAGAGTTTGTTTTTGAAGGGAACTAGTGACAGAGAAATTTAAAAATCTGTGTTAAGAAGGTTGGCAATTTGCCAGCATGTATGTAGTCTAGAATTAGTCCCATTCATTATTTCTTTTTTTATTTATATAATATGTTCTCAAACTAATGACTCATTGGATGTTGTTCCTTTTATAACCAATATCAAAGGTTCTGAAGAAGAAAAGGAAAAGGAGAAAAGGAGAAGAGAGAGAAAACAGGAGTCTTCACGGGAAGACTCCAGGAGGCTTCAGCTAAAGCGGCGGAGAGACTCAACTGATGAAGAGGCCAACAGTGGGGAGGATGACTCGGACGATGAGTCAGAGGAGGAGCGCCCAGTCCGCAAAAGGCTGAATCGAATCGAGTCGGAGGACGAAGAGGGGGAGGAGGACAAGAGGGAGGAGGAGGACAAGGACAAGAGAAAGGAGGAGGACAAGAGGGAGGAGGACAAGAGGGAGGAGGAGGAGGAGGACAAGAGGGAAGAGGAAGAAGAAGAGGAAGATGAGCCAGAGGTGAAAAAATCACCAAGTGTTGTGACAAACACCAGCATGCTGTCACCGAGCAGACACAGAGCCACAGCTGGACTTAAGAGTGGAGGTGCTGGCCCCCTGGCTTCCAAAAACAATGGCTCGAGCCGGCACAACGGTCTGGCCTCGCAGAGGCCCTCCACTCAGGATGAAGAGGATGAACTCTACGGGGTCACCGACATCGTGCACTTCGTTTTCAACAGCGAACAGGCATTGTGACATGTCCGCCCAGCGTGATCATCCGTGTTCTCTTTTGCCTTTCACCGACTCCCAGCCTTTTTAACTTAACTGGGTGTACCACGTTTGTTGCCATCAGTTCACCTGGTTTTTAGTTGTCTCTGGACCAAACCACGAATCTACTGATAATGCTGTCACTAGATGCGTGCTAACTTGTGTGTTGTTTGTGTGAAAGTGATGTATGAGTGCTCTCCAGTCCTCAGCTTCATACCATAAAGCATGCACTTTCAGACGAGCAGTTGTAGTTTCTGGACTTCTGTGGACATAAAAACAATAAATGGCCCTCCCCCACATGTGAAAGCACTTTGTTAAATGTAAGGCCAGTCATTTGTCGTCTGTGTAGCAGAGGCTGACTCTGTCCAGTAGAGACATGCTGTAGATATGCTGTATATATTCAGCTTGTGCTGTAACGTGTTCATCAGAAAGTTATGTTCTTGGAAGTTATTTTTTTTTGTGTCTGTCCTTGTAAAAAAAATTATATTTTATATGAGAGAGGAATATGGTCGTGGTGGAAGCTGAAGACTATAGGATGCACAGAGGTCCCAGTATGATAAAACTACATTCAGATGATCACTTAGAGCTGAATTCTCATTGGTCTAGTCTTGACTCATATTAGTAAAGGATTGGCATAGTCACATCAGACCTGTAGCACACCAGTATGGTACATTTATTGGCATATTTTAGATAAAAAAAATTAAACTTGTTTGAAGACATAATTTAGTTTGTTAAAAATTTTCTACAAAAATATAATCTAACTGAAAGTTACAACTATCAGGTTTCCATTCCACCAAGCTGATCTCATGTGGTTTAAATTTTTTAAATCAACATGCAGAGTATGTATGGACAGTGCAATTACTTGACAATTGTTACTTAGGCCTTAGTGTCATATCACAGAAGTATGTGAATTTAAACAGGTCCTGCTAATAAAAAAAACACACCTTAGTTGCTGAACTCTTTGGAAGAGTTGTTACAGATTTTAAGGTGCGCGTTCACTGTGTGGCAGAACAATTTGGGAGAAAAGTAAAAACTGAATCTGAAATGCACTTTCATCCAAGCACCTTCTGAGTCATGATGCTACACAGAGTTGTCAAACTACAATTTCAAAAATGCTTTATGGTCCAAAGCTTTGTTGTGCCCTTTCATCCCTGGATTGTTACACCGTGTTCTGGAAGGTTTATCTTCAAAATGCTATTCAGTGCAAACCTTGCCTCATTCAAATCTCTGACAGCAAGTTCATTTAGCACACGTCACTATAATGGTTGCCTTTGCCTGCTGTTAGCTAACATGCCATCTGATTTAGTTCAGTTCCTCATACTTCTCAACATGTTTAGTTACAATCCAGTCCAGCTCAGACTAATAAAACAAAATAAAAAAAAACCTCAACCCCCTCTCTATATTGTGTGTATAGTTAAAATAAATTATGTAACATAGATGTTTTTTTTTTTAATTATTAAATGCTGGTAATAGTACACCTTCACAATAGCATTTCATTTCTCTGTCTTTGTAAACAGTGTCTGTTGTGAAACATTACACTATTCTATGTAAAATGTTTGCTGTACTTGATATTTTCAGTCACCAGTCTTTATCCATTTGGGGGATAAATTGTTAGGGTGGGACAAGCTATTATGTGCTTTATGACTTTTTATTTATTTATTTATTTATTCATGATAGGCTGAGTATTGTGATAAAATATACTGCAATTTTTCCATGTTAAAATCTTAATGAATTAACCACTACATGCACGGTGTCTGCTATACTGTGCTTGTCAAAATGACCATACCATATTGTATGGATCCAACCCCTAACCCCAGGTTGCAGTCAATTGTATGGAACTGTAGGATGCATTGTAGAAATTAGAACTATATATGAATATATGGTTACAGAAATACTTTAAACATTTTATTTTTGGTGGTGGAATGGGAGGTAGGGTTTTCTGTAACTCGACAAAGAATGTGTCAATTATTCCAAAAAGATAATAACAGGCAAGCGTTGTGAGATCCCCCGACCAGAAGATGGCAGCAGTATTTTAGCTATTTTAAACAGGATGCTCTCTTGCCTCTTGGCGCGAGGACATCTGGTTGGTAAACGCGAAAGCATGCCTGCAAGATTGTGTTGTTTGTTAGCCATCTACTACCTGCCTGTGTGATAACGAGAACATGCTGAATTGAGATTTCACATACAGCACTCTACTATCGGATAGGCATTTTGGCTTTTTATGGCTACACACTCGCATGATTTCTCATTTGTTATTCGCTGGCGTCTGTGACTGGTTGCTGGAGTAAATTAGCCAGCTTAGCTTGACAAAATAGGTCAGTTTTGATACATCGCTAGCTAGCTATCAGTTGTGCCAACTAGGCAACGATACTTGAGAAAGCGTTTCACACTAGCTAGCTAACAGTTTTATCACCTCAAAGAATGGTGGTGTTGAAAAGTGTTCCACCTCCGAGTGAAGGAGTCCGGCATGAACAAGCCGAAACCACAGCAGTTTTGGACGGCAAAGGACTTGGATCAGGAACTCTTTACGTCGCTGAGGCGTAAGCACCTTTCTCATTTGTCTATTAGGCTTACTAGAGGACAGTTAGCGTAACTTTAAAGTTGATTGCTGGGTAAGGTTGAATTGTTCTCAGAAAGTAAAGTTGTAAGTTCTCAGATAGGGTCTCGCCCGAATACACAGAGCAAATCATAACTGTACGTTAGCTAGCGAGATGCTAGCTGGTTGAGTTGACTCCTATAGTCAAGTGTTAGTTTATTTTGTATAATACTTTACTGTCCTTACCGATGGCAGGCGCCTGTTTTGGTTCGATGGATCTGGAATGGGGTTTTCTCTAGAATACCCGTTAATCAGCCTCCATGCCATCTCCCGTGACCTGAGCGCCTATCCACAAGAGCACCTGTACGTCATGGTCAACGGCAAATTGAGCGGTGAGATACCAAGTAGCCAATAATGCGCGCTCATTACTTTTAATTGTTTTGTCTTTGAGAATTGAGGGTTGTAAGGCACATGACTGACGTCAATTCTGTGGACTCCTAGTGTGTGGATTTTATTCCAGACTTTGCTTGTTTCATATGGGCTTTGCCGTCATTTGCACACACATCATGTTCCCTCAGATGATAATGAGGCAGAAATCCAAGAGCATGCTCCGGAGGAGGAGAATGAAGATGACAGTGACAGCGACAGTGACACAACTATCACAGAAATCCGCTTTGTGCCAAGTGATAAGTCCGCATGTGAGTAACTTGCCGCCTGCGATGTGTCTTGTGTGTTCAGGCAGCTCGGAATTGGGAAAGTTCCCATTTCGGATCGTCCCACTTCCAAGTTGAGAGCGTCCACATAATAACAAACAGGCAACGGTATTGACAGTTAGGTAACCTTAAGTAGGCTAGCTAGCCAGACGTTTTAACATCACAATCACCTGCGCGAATGAGTACAACCTACATAAACAGTGAAGTGACTTATATTTGCGCAGAGCAAGAACATTTCTTATCTTTCACCACAAACGTTGCCACGTGCCCTCGTGGGATGTTCCGAATTTGACCGGCTTTCAGATTTATTTTCCCACTAGGAGGTCAGAACCAGTTGCCCATGAACGCACCATTAGGTCCAGAATATTTTAGACCTAGTCCCTCTCCTGCCAAACAGATAAGCACATGTGAGGGAGATGCTGGGAAACCTTTTTGACATTCCTGACTTGATCACCATGTGCATGTTGTGATCATATTTATATGGCTAACCTGTTTTGCATATGTAATGTTCTTTTATAGTGGAGCCCATGTTCTCTGCCATGTGTGAGTGTCAGGCCCTTCACCCAGACCCAGAGGATGATGACTCCGATGATGACTTTGAGGGGCAGGAGTATGATGTGGAGGAGGCCGGTGAGTAACCCAACAGTAGCTCAGGGGACACATTGGTTTTTCAGCAACTGACCTGATAACCTTGGAAGACGGCCGGCAGGGTCTTACTACTTACTTGAATGAATATTTCTGAGCACAGAAACAGGCTTGTGAAAAACTGAGGCCCCGCATTTGCACTGTTGGGGATAGGTTGCCTTCAATCAATCAATCAATCAATCAATCAATCAATCAATCAATCCATCAATCAATCAATTTATTTTATCAAGAGGGACAGTGTACATCTTCATGGAAGATCCTTTTGTTGGTGTTTTTAATGCTCTTAATCCATGACACTGTTCGTCGAGTTCAGGGAAATTGTCCTTATGCTAGTTGCCTGACCAGTGACAAAAGTGTTTGTCCATTGTCTCTGCTCTGAAAATGGGATGCAAACAAAGTGGCCTGGACAGCCAGTCAACAGGTTGCTTCGTGAGCATGGAAGGAAGGGGTGTGATTGGCTGTTGAGTTTAGATATTAGCAACTTTTCACCAAAATCAAGGACTGTTTTGTTAAATTCTCATGAATGGTAGTTAGTTATTCCAAACACCAGGGGGAGCTGTACTTTTTTGTTTTAATATCGGCCCTTACTCAATCTCTTGAAATGATGTTTTCTAAATAACATATCAGAAAGCAGTTTCCACTGACAGTGGTTAAATGGAAGGGTTTTCTTACTTTTGCTGTGTAACTGTGTAGCCTTAGCCCACGAGGTATATGGATACATGTACACTACCGTTCAAAAGTTTGGGGTCACTTAGAAATGTCCTTATTTTTCAAAGAAAAGCACTGTTTTTTTCAATGAAGATAACATTAAATGAATCAGAAATACACTCTATACATTGTTAATGTGGTAAATGACTTCTAGGTGGAAATGTCTGGTTTTTAATGAAATATCTACATAGGTGTATAGAGGCCCATTTCCAGCAACTATCACTCCAGTGTTCTAATGGTACATTGTGTTTGCTAATCGCCTTAGAAGACTACTGGATGATTAGAAAACCCTTGAAAACCCTTGTGCAATTATGTTAGCACAGCTGAAAACTGTTTTGCTGGTGAGAGAAGCTATACAACTGGCCTTCCTTTGAGCTAGTTGAGTATCTGGAGCATCACATTTGTGGGTTTGATTATACTCTCAAAATGGCCAGAAAAAGAGAACCTTCATGTGAAACTCGCCAGTCTATTCTTGTTCTTAGAAATGAAGGCTATTCCATGCGAAAAATGGCGAAGAAACTGAACATTTCCTACAGCGGTGTGTACTACTCCCTTCAGAGAACAGCACAAACGGGCTCTAACAGAGTAGAAAGAGAATAGACGCCTCACAGGTCCTCAATGGCAGCTTCTTTAAATGGTACCCGCAAAACGCTAGTGTCAACGTCTACAGTGAAGAGGCGACTCTGGGATGTTGGCCTGATGAGTGGCAAAGAAAAAGCCATATCTGAGACTGGCCAATAAAAAGAAAAGATTGATATGGGCAAAAGAACACAGACATTGGACAGAGGAAGATTGGAAAAAAGTGTGTTGGACAGACGAATCAAAGTTTGAGGTGTTTGGATCACACAAAAGAACATTTGTGAGACGCAGAATAGGTGAAAAGATGGTGGAAGAGTGCCTGACGCCATCTGTCAAGCATGGTGGATGTAATGTGATGGTCTGGGGCTGCTTTGGTGCTGGTGAAGTGGGAGATTTGTACAAGGTAAAAGGGATTTTAAATAAGGAAGGCTATCACTCCATTTTGTAACACCATGTCATATCCTGTGTACAGCGCTTGATTGGAGCCAATTTCCTCCTACAACAGGACAATGACCCAAAGCACATCTCCAAATTATGCAAGAAATATTTAGGGAAGAAGCAGGCAGCTGGTATGCTATCTGTAATAGAATGGCCAGCGCAGTCACCAGATCTCAACCCCATTGAGCTGTTGTGGGAGCAGCTTGACCGTATGGTACGCAAGAAGTGCCCATCAAGCCAATCCAATTTGTGGGAGGTGCTTCAGGAAGCGTGGGGTGAAATTTCTACAGATTACCTCAACAAATTAACAGCTAGAACGCCAAAGGTCTGCAATGCTGTAATTGCTGCAAATGGAGCATTCTTTGACGAAAGCAAAGTTTGAAGAACAAGATTAATATTTCAAATAGAAATCATTATTTCTAACCTTGTCAATGTCTTGACTATATTTTCTATTCATTTTGCAACTCATTTGATAAATAAAAGTGTGAGTTTTCATGGAAAACACGAAATTATCTGGGTGACCCCAAACTTTTGAACGGTAGTGTTTTAAAGTTAGTTTAAAAGAAAACAAACACTTTCAGGTAATAAAAGTGGAACTCAGTCCTTGTTAAATTTCCTACGCATTTTCACACGTACATATAGTTATAGATTCAAAACACTGTTTTGGAAATCTACTTTAACGCTATTTTGTCCTTGTGGTGCATGATGTGCACTTTTATAAAATAACGAAAGGGCATTCAGTCATATGATAACTTAAGATTGTATACAGTGAAAACTTACACCAAAATTGTATACTGATCGTAAATACAAAATGGTTATGCTTTATTCATTTCAATAGCTTTTTTTTTTTCATTAATAAAATATCTCGACGTTTTGTTGACAAGTGAAGCACACGAAAGGCTTAGCCCGTTAAGCTTAAAGCCGTTTTAAAGACTTACCCAGGTATGTTTTGTGTTCCAGAGTCTGAAGTCAGAAGAAGTTTAGGTAAGTCATTACTGGACCTTCCGCTCTGAAGTTTTTTTTGTTGTTCTTGTGTGTGGTTTAAAAAAAAAAAAAAAAAAAAACATTGATTGATTTAAAATCTGATAAACATCCATTAATTTGGTTTATTAATATTTTCATTTCTTTGAGCAATATCTTCAAAGTGCATTGGACCAGTTACCTTGTCGCCCTAATACATTAATTATTGGAGGGATAATGGATGGGAAAATGATCAAGTCATTAAATATAAATTGTAGGCCATACTGAATAAGTGGGCTTGCCAAAAGAAGTCAACATCAATATCTCTGTAAAAATTACTGTGAATATTGTAGACATCATTGCAACAATTGATGCTGTGTTATTTTTTATTGTGAAAGCACTTCAGTTGGGAAATTGTTAAATTGGATCTCTGGAATATATGTTCCAACTCATGGGATTAGGTTAGCATGCTAGTTGTAGCTATGATAAAGGTTAAGATTGGTATGAGGTGAGGCCAAGCGTGATTTGATGAGCAGATGAAGTATTAATTCTTCACCCAGCCTATTTACCTCCACTCTGCAGAGCAAGGCCAGGGTGATGTGCCCTCGTTCTGCACCTATGAGGAGGGTCTGTCTCATCTGACAACCGAGGGCCAGGCCACTCTTGAGCGGCTGGAGGGGATGCTGGCCAATTCTGTGGCCCAGCAATTCAACATGGCCGGCGTCAGGACCGACGAGCCCTCAACCGAGTTTGAGGGTAAGATAAGAGGATGACCCTCTCTCATGTATGCTCTTAGACCTCAGTACCATTTCCATTATATAACAGGGTGTGTGTTCTGAACAGTTGTTTTGGCAGCTGAGCGTGAGCAGATGTGAGCTTGAATCCAGAGTGAATCTTAATTTACAGACCATGATGGAGTTTGAATCCAAAGTATGGTTTCACATTCAGGCAGAACTAATTCTGCAGGGCTGATATGTGGGGATTTGATTGAATGAATGTGTTTTATTTAGCTAAAAGGATCTTTCTTATTAAGGGTTATCATAAACTGAACCTAAAACTGAGACGAAAACGAATGGTTTTGAAATATTTGTGCAAACTGAAATCAAATACCTTACCTGAAGAAAACAGAAAACTAAATGAAACTAATAATGAAAAAACAAATGAAAATAAAATAAAGACAATTAATCCATTCAAGGGTGTCTAGTTCCCAAAATTCTGTGTAGTTGCAGCCGACAACCTCAAGATGGTGTGGCATGTAGATATAGTGTGTCAGGAGGCTAACTAATGAATGTAAGCCTTCATATCCAGTGAAGAAGTCAGAACCCAGATAGCAAAAGGCCAGTGGACCTGGCTGAGTTGGTGGTCCGTATACCTTTTGCTCATCTACTTTCGGGCGGTCCACTGGTGAGTCACAGACAAATGGACTATCATTTTGCCACTTGATTTAAAAATGTATTTTCTTTTTTCATTTAATTTGTACTTCATTAATTTTCACCACCTCTTCACATTTTTATAGATATTACCAATGTGTAACATAAGTCTTTAATTGCCCAAGTCATTTTTTACTTTGAGAGCCTTCTGGTGCCATGAACAACTTCTGTTTAGCAGCTGATATTTTAAATTCATTTTATGTTGTTTTCTTAATAATGTCTGAGAGCGGACCAGAGGTGGCACACCACCAGTGGACCAATATATATGTGCGATATCTGGCGTGTCAGGGAGGAAAGGTGAGCCCTATATGGGACAGTTTCATATTCAATAGAGAAGGCAGTACAAGCGAATGCATGGTAAATTCAGATAACGGCAGGGATTCTGTGCACCATCCTAAGAGAGACAGTGGACATGTATCCATGTATCCCTCAGGAGCATGGAAGGGAGGCATGTGATTTGATTGGCTGTTAAGCAAAAATCTCAACAACCTTTCACAAACCCGAGTTGCGGACTGTATCTTTAACACGCTTTCAGTCTGAAACAAATGTATTACATTAGTTCAATTTAGCCTTGAGATGTTGAAATCTTCAATAAAACTGACACTATAATAAACTAAAAGGAAAGGGTCGAGTCCAAATAATATAGAAACTGAAACTAATGAAACCACTGGTGATGCTAACTAAAACAACGTGGGAAATCAGATACAGAATACAAACATATTATCAAAATAAGAAAATGGAAAACTATTATAACCATGCTCTGACTCAAAAACAGTTTAGATCATTGAGACTTCCCATCAGGCATTGAGACTTCCCAACAGGCAAGTGTTGTGATTTAAGGAGTTTAATGGGAGAAGGAGCCATGGTCTGCTTGCCTGTGCATGTCGGTTGTATGTGTTAATGTGTGTGGACACATGTGTTTCTATTTGTGGCATCTTTTAGCGTGACCTTGTTCATGACCTCGAAGCACACCAGTGCTGCCTGAGTAACAAGTTTCAGACAGGCTTACTTAATGTTTGGGACGTCATGTACAGAGTAGAATGGAACAGAAAAGCCTGGCTGTACTGTTTATTCCTAGTAATGAGTAGAAGCAGCAATTTTTTTGTGTAAGGGTTTCAAAATAAAGATTGGGGGGCTTTGGTTGGTGATGTAGCCAGTAAGAGTGTGAGTGAGATTTGCGTCTGCGAGTTAGTGTGCTCATGTAACCATGGCTTTCACTTTGTGCCTTTCAGATGGTATGGAGGTGGATTCAAGTTCAGCTGTTGCTGGACAGTTTGATGATGCAGATGTAGATCACTGGTAAGCAGCAGGGTTCATCAAGTTTATCTTTGAAGAGTGTTTCATTCTTTGGTTCAGCAGCTTTGTTTCACTAGTCATTTCTCACTAAAACTCAAATGGGCCGTATACATGCCAGCGAAAAGCGAAATTCTATATCCCATTAAGTTCTGTTGTAGGCAGGCGATTGTGACGTAGATGAGCGAATTGGGCGAAGCGAGCGAAAAAAGTTGGGAAGTTTATTCCAATGCAAATGAGGAGCGAACGAGCGCCAGCAGCGGCCAATCTTTTTGTTTGGTTGGTGTTGTCTCTGACAGTTAAAAAATTGCAGGACTATGGCGTCGTTCAGTCATTTAATTTGCCAAAAAGAAAAGCGTGGAGGGCCTTGTAAGGGGTTGTTGTTGTTCCTGGTATGTTAGATATTTAATCCTGTGCTTACTTGAACAGAATGACAGTTCTGATATAAAGACAAGTGACTAGATAGCCTACTAGCTCGCTAGTCCAGTCTGTTACACTATTTCCTAACGCCACGCCACCCCACGCCCACTCAAAGCGAAGTGATTGTTCGCTTCGCTGGCATGTATCCCTACCGTAACCCTATTCCACATGTGAATGAGCTAACTGTAATATATGCAGCATGTTACCAACAGTAAAAAAGTGAAATTAACTTCTGCTCTAACAACGTTGACCAGTAGACATATGAATCTTTTACTGAGCCTCACACCTGACATTAATCTGCCATTTCTGTTGTCTTACAGATAGATCTGAGCAAAGCTGATGGAAGCACTTAAGGGCTCTGTATGTAGTTGAAAAGGGGAGTGCCCATCCCGACGCTCTTACCCACAGCACTTCCTCAGGGAGTTCTCTCTGCTTCCAGTGTAACTGTTCTCCCCCCGTTACAGTCCCAGCCTCCTGCTTCACACCCCTTGTGTTTTCAGTGTCTGTGTTGTTTTTGTATTCCTACCCAAATGAAGAGGCAGTATTCATGTATTTGTATGAGCTGTCATAAGAATAAATAGTTTTTTTTTTGTACTAAGCAATAGTGTGTGGGTTTTTCTGTTCCAACTTGAGAATCCCGGAAAACACCAAATCAGCGGACATTTAAGTATAACTGCACAGTAGTGGCGTCATTGTATTCTTCATTTTCAAGGATCTGTCCGATGCGCAAGATGTCTTCATAGCCATTTTCCCTCACATCTCAGTGTCCTGTGATGTCTGGTGCTGGTGTGTCCTCAGTGCTGGTGGAGTTGGACTCTGCCCCAGGTTGCCCCTCTTCCTTGTGGCAACTGCTGAGGTAAATCATTTATGACTCGTCCACTCTGGACTACAGCTTTCTGGGACTACCTCTCCTGTATCATGATGGGATGTTTGGGTTGTTTCATCTGTCACATAAACATGCTTTTTAAAGTACAGGTGACATGCCAAACTCTGACGTTATTCTTTTATTGTATGGTTTGTACTCCTGTTAAGACTGCAGAGTCTGTGCTAATAATTTGGTGATTTTAATGATGGTGATTTTCTGTTTTGGAGTATTCAAAACAAATCTGTTTTGTGTATTGCCAAGGAGTCACTTCCCCTAGTGGTAAAAAAAAAAGAAAGTTCAGGCAAACTCAGCCTGTTTGGGAGTACAATGGCTCTTTTGTTCATGGCACCAGGGATGCATCACCAAAGAAATCCAGAGTACAGTAAGGCTCATGCCTCTCTTATACATCGCTCATTGCATATCATTAGCATACATTTACATTGGTTCCGCGGACCCCATGTGAAGCAGACTCATCAGGTCAAAATACAGAAGCACTCTAAGCACATTTAGACTGTGTCTAGTTTCAACCAGTCTAATGATCGCACCACAAGAAGTTCCAAGAGGAGTATTAAGCTGTATTGTATTCAAGGTGCATACTACTTTTACGCATATGTAGGTTCGTTTTCTGTGTTTTACACCTTAAGGTGCGTGGTTTTCTTTTTACTGAGTGAAAGTTTGCTCTTCCTTTCTGTCCCTGAGGTGTTATGACTGCAGTACGCATTTTGGTGAGAACATGGGATGGAGCATGTGATGACAAAGGGGATGTATATAGTGCAGTCTGAAACTCCCCTTGAGTCATCACCTTCACTGGTCTTGATAGAAACCAGCTGAAACTAGTTTGGTCATGTCTGTTAGCCACGTGCTTTCACTGAAATCATGGGACTATGTGTGACATGAGTTGAGTTTGTAATAAGAAGGGGATTTGCCCCAAAGAGCTTTGGATTTGGTGCTTGGAACTTTCCCTGGTACCGTGAATAAAGCTGCAGTCTCACCTGTTGCCTGAAAGTTTTTAGCATGCATACAAAGAGCATGTTCATTATCCACATTCCCTCCCTTTGAGACTCTAATGTCTCACTAAAGTTTCAAGCAATGTTTCTTAATGTTAGAATCCTTTAAATCTGTACACATTTGGGTTTTTGCTGAAGCTTAGAGCCACACCATCCCCAGTGGAAAATGCAACCATTTTTCTCTTCATACTAACGCTAGTTACATACCATCAAAACATAGCATAAATCACCAGTGGTGGAGGAAGTACTGAAGTTTAGTACTTAAGTAAAAGTACAAGTACCCAGGAAGATAAAAGTATAAGTACTACATCAACAATCCTACTTAAGTAAAAGTAAAAAGTACTTACTTTTAAATTTACTTTAAGTATTAAAAGTAAAAGTACTCACGCAATGGGTTGTCTCTCAATGTCTAGGCTGTGCCATTTTGATAAAGAAATAGCTACTGGTAATAAATGCCTCTACAGATGTCACTACTAGTAATAATTATAAGCAACAACATTTGTTAATTGGAAAGGTTGGTGTACTTATTGTGCCTACCATCTGTAATACTGTTCACACTATATCTTACAATTCTGCGGATGACAAGTTATCTACCAGGGATTATTTGCAAAGTTAATACCATTAAGCCAAACCAATAAAGACACCATGTGATATCTTAAAATCTTTTATTTAATTGTAAACGTGTAAAAAACATGAAACATGAAAAACATGAAACATGAAAAACAAATGTGATTGTAAAACTGGACAGAACAAGGCACGCTAGCTTGACATAGCTAACCTACCAGCTTTATCTTACCACTACGTTAAATATATAATGAAGGTCCAATCATGTTTTTTTTTATGCTATTGCTGTATTTCAACATGCATTTCGCTAGATAACATTATAATATCATGTCAGTAAACGAATTAAATACATATATCAATATTCAAAAGTCAGGGACATTAACTTAGCATAGCAATCACTCTGCTTACCTCGATATGCTACTTTAAATTTGAGGGCGAATTATTGAAGGCTAGCAACTCCTTTTTTTGAGGGAGACAGGAAACGCATTGAAACCTCCAGGAGTCATTCTTGGGGCCTTTGAACTCGAACATATCTTTTAAATAGGGCCCAGGGTGGCTCATATCAGAGGGCTCAGTTCAGGCCGACTCTGGATCCATGTTGAATAGGCAGTAGTCAGGCTGAATGTTCAACTATAACAGGCAAAGCTACTGCTAGTGCTGCTGCCAAACGCGCACTCTGATATCATTGGAGTTGATAGAGCCACCTGATTGGTTTAAACTTCCAAAACAGCAACGCAATCCATAGTTTTGTGTAGGCAACATTTTGGGGAAACTATGTTCATAAAATGTAACGAGTAACAGCACATATTGTAGAAATGTAGCGGAGTAAAATTATAGATAATAGCTAAAAAATGTAATGGAGTAAAAGTAAAAAGTATGCACTATTATTTTTACTTAAGTAAAGTACAGATACGTAAACATTTACTTAAGTAAAGTAACGAAGTAAAAATACTTCGTTACATTCCACCACTGTAAATCACTCATATAAAGGAAGCTTAACATTGGTTCAAAACTTTTTCTGAAGTAACTAAACAAATTAAGCTTTAAAATTCAAGCCAGGTTTCTTTTCAGGTTAAGATTCTTTCACACTTATGTCACGAAAAGGAAAAGCATCATCATGTGTTTAAGAGGCTTGAAAGAGTAGACGTGACCGAAACATAGTTCTGTACAGTAGTTTGTTAAGGACAGTGCCCTCCTTAAGAAGATACAGAGTAACATAAACCTTACCGGTAATATGTTTGTTCCCAGTTATATAAACTGAAAAAAAAAAGTCAGCAGAGCTGGCTTGAGGTTATCGGCCTCGCCCAAGGTTACTGCCAAAAGGAACAAACGCAATAACAAACTTGTAACGTTTATCTAGATAAACTGGGAATTTTTACAGAATTCTGTGGCATTGGGTATCTTGCTCCCATCATATTGAGATACCAAGGTTCTCCCGATCCGTGAAGTCTTTTTGGTTTGCTAAGGTTAAAAACAGTTTTATAAAAACTAGTTAACCACTGCCTCCTGATATTTTTTTGGATGCAAGTCGTGTGCAGTATAATTTATAGCAGTCACGGTGCTATGTCCTGGTTGTTGAAGATGTCCTTCAGGTGGTGTAGTACACAATTGTTTCTACTGCTGCTAAAACGGTTGGGTCTTGTTTTACTATTTCTCTGTACCCAGGTGATGCTTCTCTTGGATGTTAGCTGTCGCACCCAATATTGGTCAGGAACTTGCATGAGAGAGTTATTTGTTTACATAATTTTCTCTCAGACTCTTTCTGCAATCCTCGTGGCATTGGATGTGGCCAAAAGCACCCCAAAGGGCCCCCTCCTTTGGCCCCTTGTTCCAGTGTTTCCTGCTGAAGTCCTTGATGAGCACTCAGGAGCCTAGTTCGACACCTTGCACAATAACCAGCTGCTGCGGTGGCAAATCCTGGATTTAGTACACATAGCAACAGCATCACAGCAATTATGCAGGTTGTGTGGCTCTCCATCTCCCTCCAGGTGATATGAGGGTGTTGCAAAGAGCAAGTGTAATATTTTGTGGCACTAGAAGCACATGCTGATTTGAAAGCAAGCGAGCTGTTTTGAGGTGTGATGTCTTTGCTTGAAGGAGGTGAGAGTGTACTGCATGTGGGACATGGCCAGTAAGTGGGTGTAACTGCACTATGTCTGCAACTGCTGCTGCGGCTCTCATTCAGCCTGTTGCCACTGGGTGAAGTATTTTAGAAAGGTAAGCTACTGGTCTGTACTGTCTGCCATAGAGCTGGCATGAAACTCCTGACATGAAACCATCTTTGTCACACACAAACGGCTGGAAGGGCAAGTTATAATCAGGTAGACCTCATGCTGGAACTGAGCTCAATGCTTGTTTCAGCTCAACAAAGGCTGTCTCACAGTCGGGTCCAGTCAACAGTCAGGCAAAGGATTGCATGCATTTGCACAGGCTTGTAAAGGCTGTGCTTTTTCTGAGTAGTCTGAAACCCAAGCTCAGCAGTACCCTACCAGGCCTAGGAAACTCAATAGCTGGTGGTTTGTCCTGGGTCTAGGACATGATATGATGGCAGTGGTACATGCATAACACATCCAGAGCCCTGCAGCCAGGAATATGTGACCTAAATACGTAACTTTCTCATGACAAAGTTGCCACTTTCAATTTCACACTGGTTAGTAATGCCACAGTGTACCCTTGTATGTGAATTGGGGATTTGGATCGACTTAGATAATAAAAAAACAATTGTCAGGTCAGTTACGGAACAACAATTTTCATCTGGAGGTAGGCTTGAGAGAACTGCACATGGATTGGGAACAATGGGATGTCTCTGTTGCACTGTGGATCTTGGGCTCTTGAAGGTCGATGTGATGATTTGGGTTCTATAGTGAGACGCTGTGCAGTGTTCAAGCACCCAAAAGCAAAATTGTCTTTTGCCCACCGAGTGTCTTGGACGTCTGCCAAGGGAGCTGCTACTTTCTTTTTCAGCAAGTTTCCTGTCTTGCTTCTCAATAGGGCAAACATCGAAAGAACACCACTTTTGATAGAAATATGCATTTTAGATGCTGATGATTTTGGGCCACAAACTAGGGTCTTGCCGGCGGTGATACTTCCAACTAGTCATAATTCCAACAATTAAGATCTTATCGAGTATGCTTCCTCTGTAATGACATTCAGACAAGTACTTGTCATCAGGGAGGTTGTGGAAATAGGCCATTGTTCAATGCAATTGCTTTGGTTTCTGTCTCATCCAGAGACAGAGACCAGTGACTGTAATGGTGGTATGGGGTCCTTACATTCATAGCCTACCGGTGTGGGGGATGTCTGCTGACAGGTAAGATAAAAAGTAAGATTCATTCTGCACATGAGATCTTGGCCTGGTACATTTTCGTGACCAACATTGGTAAGTAAACATGGGTGTTTCAGTGTGGTGGTGTTGTATTTTACCTTTAGGGAAACTTAGAGGGATTCTGTCACTGGCTGTCCTGATGCACCTGTCACGTGTATGACTTGACTACGCTATCATGAAAATGTGTCACTGTTTTCTGTGCCCTAGGTGCTGTTGAAGCGTTCAGAGGGGGCTGAGTGTCATTTGATTAGCTGTAGAGCGCAAATATCACCTTTCACGAAACCAAATCACGGACTGTGCCTTTAACAGGCTTTCAGTCTGAAACAAATGTATTGCACATGTTGGTTAAGTTTAGTCTTGAAATGTTGAAAACTTCAATGATGATAAGCAGATTTTCGCACTGCATTAATCCTTAACAACTCTTGTCCTTAACTGAAATTACTAAAACTAAAACTGAAACAATGAATAAACTAAAAGGAAAGAAACTGAAACTAATGAAACCACTGGTGATGCTAACTAAAACAACACAGGAAATCAGATACCGAATACAAACATATTATCAAAATAAGAAAGTGGGAAAACTATTATAACCATGTTCTGACTCAAAAACAGTTTAGATCGTTGAGACTTCCCATCAGGCATTTTGTCTAAAGTGTTGTGCTTTAAGGAGGTTCAAGGAGAAGGGGCTTAGTGCGAGGGATAAGGAGCCATGGTCTGTCTGCCTGTGCATGTCGGTTGTATGTGTTGATGTGTGTGGACAGACGTGCGTCTATTTGGGGCATCTTTTACCGTGACCTTGTTTATGACTTGTGACTTAATGACTGAGTCACAAGTTTCGGACAGGCTTATTTCATGTTTGGGACGTCATGTACACTCACTCAGAAAGCAAAAACTAAATTCCTCCATGCTTGTTCCATCTGTTGTATATCAGAAAATGAGAATGGAACAAAAAGCCTGGTTGTAGTTTTTTCTTCCTAGTAATGAGTAGAGCAACAAATGTATCTATTGGTTTCAAAGCCCAAGCACATGGATTTTTCCAGCATTTATTAGATTTTGGTCTGTGTTTGGCAGTTGCGCTTCAAATTCAACATTCACAAGAACTGCTTTCTTATGTCTAACAACACACAATATCGCTTTCTCCCTCTGTCTCCCTCCTTCCCCCTCTCTGGATCAGTGTCCAGTCTTCTTCCACTGGTTTCACTCTCATGCCCCAGTGGAGTTGGAGTGGATTAGATGGTGATGCGTATCGTTCTGTTCCTGCTTCTGCTGTTAAATGCATTAATGAGTCCAGCTGCCCAAGGCAACAGATACTCTGATACAATGCAATGTATTTAACCGGTGGCTTTGGTTAGTGATGTAGCCAGTGAAAAACTGTGAGTGAGGTTTGCATCTCTGAGTGAGTGTGTGCTCATGTAACAATGGCTTTCACGTTGTGCCTTTCAGATGTTATAGAGGTGGATTCCAGTTCAGTTGTTGCTGGACAGTTTGATGATGCAGATGTAGATCACTGGTAGGCAATCAGTTCATCAAACAAGTTTATCTTTGAAAAGTATTTCATTCTTTGGTTCATTTTTTGGTTCAGCTTTCCATTTCAACTCCTAACCCTAGTTCACTTGTCAATGAGCTAAGCGATTTCATCTGGCCGGCTCCTCTGAATGTTGCAAAATGTTCCATTGATCTGAATGGGCCACGGTGTAATTTTATTTGGCCCGCCACATAATATATCTAATGTCTATCAGAGCTGGCCTGCCGCGGCCACCGGTATGTCTCACTCACCACTAATACCGCAAGTCCCACAATGCACTGCCACCGCGTTGGTAGCCTACGTCAATATCAGGCCAGCAAGCGCAAGCCCTTGCCCCACTGTCTGCAGCCTCATCACCTGAAAGTTTAGCTTGCGGCCTGTCTCTCTCCCCTCAAAAACAGGGGGTTTCAAGAGAGGTGGGAGGCAGAATATATGTTTACGGAAAGCACTTTACATTGGATTTAACTGACAACAATAATATCACTGACATGTTTTGTTGTACGTGCTGCCTGACACGGGGGCCTGCGTTGTTGGGTGTTGCGTACATGATGAAACAAAAATAACTGAGAGATGTGAGACTGAACGGTCGCAATCGGAAGATGGTGCAGATGCAGAAAGCTGTCCAAAAAAGTAACTGCAAATATACGTGAACACAGAGTGGTGTACATGAAAATAATTTAACCATCTGTTACTGTATAATCAGTTTGAGAATGTTGGTCGCCTCTAGCAGACAGGAGGGAAAAACACTGTCTTTTATTTGTTGATAAAGCCTTAGTGGGAAAACTACCTAAAATCCATCGGTCATAACACACGGTCACAGAGCCTCATCTCCCTTGAAATCCCCCTTATCAAAACTAATATAGGTAAAATAGCTTTTAAGTTCTTTGCTTCCCATAAATAGAACACTGTTCAAGAGGACTTGAAACTAACCCAGTATTTGTCTGTCAACCAATTTAGGAGTCTTTTAGAAGCTAAGGATGTGCCTCAGTGCTGTTTTAAATAATTCTCTGATTTAATTTTTTTTACTTAATGTTATTTTTTATACTTGATTTCTGAGTTGTATAATGTGTTTTGTTCATTTATTTTGTCTGTTTTGTTTTGTTATGGTTTGTTTATTTGTCATGGTTTGTTTATTTATCATTCTGTTATGGGGTATTCAAAACAAATCTAACGGTTTTGTGTACTGCCAAGGTGAGGCTTTTGTGCCAGTATCTCATCAAACAGACTCAAACTAGTCATTGTTACACAAACAGCACAGGCAGTGGGAGAGTGTGTTATTTCTGTCCATGAAAGGATTTCGACTAATTAGAGATTACAGCCTCCAAAAGAAGACCACAGAATGATTGAGAAGTGATGGGCTTGGTGTTTAGTATGTGTTAGTATTTTGCTCACACACTAGCGTAATGTGTTAGTATTAGTGCTGGGAATGCACATCTGTGAGTTAATCTCCTTACCGATTATGTTGGTGTTTACTCAACACTGGTAATTCTCTGTTGGCAAAGTTAATATGTGACAGATGTTTACTTAATATCAAGATTGAGAAACTGATTAATTTATATGGTCATTTCTCAGCACCTAATTTGGAGTTGCATCATATGTATGTTATTGTCTCCAAAGTGTTACTTTTTTGTAAATGCAACATTAGAAACTAATGTTGTATCTTCAGTACCTGTGTAAAATGTATTCACACATGTGCTAAATCAGCAGTTTGATTTTATCCACAGATGTCAGCTGTTATTTATAGGCATGGATCAAGGAGGTCAAGTTATGTATTTTTAAAGGAGGCAATGGGTTCTGGTTGCCTGGCAATCTGCAGACCATTGCCAAGGATGGATACAATGGTCAATGGGGATCTTTCAAAGATCATGATTTGGTCCTCTGTTGACTTTACAATACTGTCATTCTATTCACCACCGGTATTCGTTCCAACATGAAGTAGGTCTTTTGAAGAGGAAATAACCCCCGGACCTTGAGTAAAGTCCACTCCAAGAAGCAGCTCAAAGTGCATGTTGCAAAACGAAGCCAATGTAAAGTGAGTTTGATCACTACATCTCCAACAAAACCACCTTTACAAGGACGCTGTTGTGTAATGCTCTTATTACTACACTATAATATGTCAAGAACTTCATTAGCAAACAGCTCAAAAGAAGGTTGTTGAGGCTTTTAACTGCTATTGTGACACAAGGCTTAAACTAACTATTGTGACCTCTGACTGGACAAGGCTCAAACAAAGTAGATAAGTGCAGGACGTTTTGGAACTCAGTGTACTGATTCCTGAAGACAAGAGACTGTGTGCTTGGTATGTGAAGGACCTTACTCATAACATGATGAGATATCTAGCAGAGGGCTAAAACCTTTCGCAGTAGGATGTGAAAAACTGAAAAGGACCTGTCTGACAGGCCTCTCTCTCCCAGTGGATAAGTAGCTTAATGTCTTCTGATCTAATTGTGGAGATGGCTGTATGAATGCTGGCTCCTTGCCTATTGTATAACATTACCCTTTAACTCTTAATTCTTTCTCATGTAAGCAGTACAATCTATCAGTCTTGCTGCAGTAGACAATGGTAGAAACATTGTGTTGATTAGTATCCTTAGAGCGTTTTCTTTTTCCCTTTCTTGCGAAATGTGACAGTTTCCAACCAAAACCTGCTCACAAATGTTAATGTTCTAACAATGTCTGCATTAAAACAGCATACATTGTTGAATTCGTTTTTAGGGGTTCCCAAGTCAAACAAATTGTCCAGATTTTTCTGCTTCACTTAAATAAGTGTAAAGTGGCAACACATGTTTCTGTCTCATGTGAACCCTGTGTTGGCCACCTGCTACTTCACATGGACTACAAGGTCAGGCTGGACCTATGTTATAGACACTGACCTGCTTTTAACACATTTCTGTTTAGTAGTGACATTTAAAATATAACTTGTATTCCTTGGAGCAAACCATACATAAATACAAAAATATCAAATTTCTAGTATTATACAATGAAAAGGTAACTGAATGTAACAGAAATTAACTTACAAATAGGAATTCCCTCCCTTACATGTGGATCAGTGGCGTAACGTAGTTACGACGGGCCCAGGTGCAGGCTATTATGACGGGCCCTAGTCAGTGGCGTAAGGCAGTGGTTCCCAAACATTTTACAGTCCCGTACCCCATGTTTGTAACCGCCGCCGCCACGCCCCCTCCCCCTGCGCAGATATTCAGCCTACAACACTTTAAACTGTGAAATTGTCAGGATATGTCACTAACCACCACGCCCCCTCCC
This sequence comes from Clupea harengus, assembly GCF_900700415.2. Taxonomy (NCBI): domain Eukaryota; kingdom Metazoa; phylum Chordata; class Actinopteri; order Clupeiformes; family Clupeidae; genus Clupea; species Clupea harengus. The sequence continues at coordinate 12,469,283 of NC_045160.1, read as the reverse complement.
CCTGCGCAGATATTTTTCTTGGGCACGAAAAACCCCCGGCTACGGGCCCCCAAGACCCACGGGCCCTATAGTTACGCCCCTGATGTAGATAAAAGACGATTTTCATATTGAAGCAAAATACATACTCAACACTAAAAATTAACTGATTTATTACAATGTCTTAAATTGACATAAATGCAGCAAATGGTTGACCAAGACTGTTATTTACCAGAAGCGTAACAACCACATATAATACCAATAGTATTACTTCAGATGACTGTGCTGTATTTCTGTGGCTTAACCTCTGCTTGCCTAAAAGACAAGTATACCATCTTTGGCTTGTCCCTAAAACCAAGTGTACACGGCACACTTTGGCACAGGCTCACTAACGGCTAGGATAGGTCAGCTTATCCCTAAAGTCCTTGCTAAAGTTCCAAAGGCACCACGTAAATCTGTGTGTTAAGGTCACACACTCCACAGATGTAAAAATCCTCATTACATTACATTCTTGTCCAGCTAGTCTTCATGTGCCTCTTTGAAAGGGGAATGTTTAAACTTAAGCGATACACGGTGGAAATCAAGAACAGTAATAGATAACTTAACCATTGTTACCATGACAAAAAAATTAAATGAGACAAAAAAAAAAACAGAACAGCGATTGAATAATCTTCCTATGTCAGAAGGATTTCTCACTTGAATTAAGTTTCTGAGGTTCGCAGGCTTATTTTCTCCAAAATACATAACGTGAACATAGCAGCCTACAGATAATGACTATTTCCAGTTATGTTTATAGAGTATCTCATTGTATCTCTGTTCTTCACATAAACATTTTATAAACATAAAAATTGTTTGGCTCAAAAAAGTTAAAAAGGAAAAATGCTGTTGATGAGGTACATGTCATTACACACGAACACACACACACACACACACACTCACTTGCATGTATTACATTGTGCCCTATAATTACTGTCTACTGCAGTTCACTGATACCCATGGGCTGTGTAAAGGAGTCCATTGTTGAATCCAGCAGTTGAGAGATGTCTGATTTGGAGCTCACTTCTTCTTCTTCTCGTTGACGGCATTGTAGCTCAGGTCTTTTCGGTATATGCTCTTCCCTGACACCGCTGGAATGACTTTGTCAAACAGCAGCACTGAGCCGGCCATGCCTGTAGGCAGAGGGATGGGAGAGATGGGGTTTCTTGGCTGTGCTCGCAAAAATGTCATGAATGTCAAGTAACAAGACACTACGTTTCCCTCAGCTCTTGAGCAACTAAGACATGACTAGTTTGAGAATCAGGTCTACATTGTCACAACATACTAGTCCTAGGGCATAGGCTACTCCTGCCAACCTTTCTGGGTGTTGCTTTTTGAATGACCAAATGGTGCTCATTCCCTTCAGTGTATAAAGGCATTGGCATGCTAGGCTGCCTGATCTCAGGTGTGTAGTATGTTTGCAATGGGCTATACATGTACTTAAACGGTTTGTGGTAATTGGGGCAGTGTTAAAATACCACACCGCCTACAGGCATTAAACAGGATACTTGTACCGAGAATGTGTCCTACCTAAAACTGGCCCCAACCAGTACACCAACGAGTACTCGATAAAGGTGTTGCCGCTGCAGGGAAACTGCGTTGAAAACGCCAGTGCTGGGTTGAACACTGCTCCTGTCATACTCCCACCTACAAATAAAATAACAACACTGATTAGAGTTACTGGAATTTGAATTTACAGACAAGAAACATGTTATAAACTAGATATGACACTGTTTGATAAACAGGGATTTAGGTTGCGATTAAAAACTGTTATCACACAAGTGATAACTTTAGCCATTACATAACAGTTCCCATAGGCCCTGCCAAAACAACGCCGCCGAAAAAACACAAGCAAAGCACAAGGTCGGAAGATTCTTAATCCCGAGAAACAAACCTGCATAGACCACGGTTGTGATTACAGCTGCTATGGCATGGATTTTGTATTTGTCGTCGACTTTTTGCATATGTGTAGCAACAGAGTGCACGGCGAAAGCGCATCCCAGCTCAACTGCAGTTGCTTTCAAAAGCGGGGCATTAATCGGACTGATGCATTTAAATCCGAACAGTTTGTGTCTAACGTGCAAATCGGACAAACCCAGTGCCCATACATATGGAACGACACACCGTGCCACCACGGCAGCAAGAAACTGGCACACAATCCGCGCCACTGCACATTTTCCGGTGAGTCCCCTCCGGTAGACACTTTCAAGAGTGCCAGAGGGGTTGCAGATGGCTCCGTGGAACGTCAGCGCATGGACCACAGAGATGAGGTACGTTAGGGTCAGCCCAATCTGCAGCTCCACTCGGCCCACTTCGCCCAATAGTTTCAATTCGTGCGTGCAAGCGCATAGCTGGAAGGTCGAAATGATTTCCAACACGTATTGACAATAACCCGACTTGGCAAACAGTTTAACTGCAGTCCACCTTGACACCTCACTCAGAAGCACAATCCCTGCCAGCAGGGACAGCGAAACGCCGAGGTCTGTCATTCCCAAAGATACGGGCTGGTTTCCGTCTGCAGTCAGTCTTCTACAGAGCTTTTTATCCTTAAGTCTCGCGTTTGGCGACGGGCAACTTATCTTCGATCTACTCACTCCTGCTAGCCCGCCCCGCTCTCCTAGTCAAAGTGCAAGCGTGAGCTTTATCCTGCCAGGCGCGAGCTCTCCTTTCGTTCCATGTGATACGGAAGTCTTTGGTAGCTCTCTTTGGTGCAGAGCAGAAGGTAATCAGCAGAGGGTAGCCTAACCTCTTGTTGTGAAGGGCGTGTTTGTGAATTTGGGTTGACCAAATTACAGGACTAGTGGAGATGATTTGAGAACTAGGAAAAAACACGGCTGCCTCAAAAGTTTCCTTGTTACGCCATCATTTGACCATTCTTAGTTAGTGATGGTCGTAGCACAAACAAATGCTTTCAGGGGATCTAGCACAGGTTTACAGCTCTGGAGGATAATAGGTCTACCTCTGGGTGAATGTCACCTCTGTTAAACGTATCACCAACATTCTTTTTTACTTACTGGCCAACGCCGTGGGCCTATGTGCTCAGTGTATGGATATATCGTTTTTCCTTTAGTTATTACATACACATGTATATACCCATATATATTTATCAAATGTATTTGTGTTTTGTTTAACAAGGATGATAAAATGTTGGGCTAATTTCAGTTGAGTCTGCCTACTGATACTGGACCTCATGTTTTGCTGCACATGAAGAACGCATGCTATGTTGAAATGGTGTCAGCTCTTGCAGATGGCCATGGGTTTTCAAGGTTTTTTCTACTGAAAAGTCAGACAGAGCAGACAAAGTTACTTTGGAAGGAAGAATACTAAAAGTCAAAGTCAAATTTGTTTTTGCCAGCTTAGTATATTGTTAATATCTCCCCTGATTGACTTAATTATTACCTTTTTTCCTGTGTAGACAGTCAGAAATCCAGGCTGAATTGTGTCATACCCCAGTCATACCCCAGATGTAAACTTTTATCTGCCAGTTTTAAACAACCCCCCTACATTTACAGGGACATGTCTTGTTAACGCAGTACTACCAGTAGCCTACTATTGCCACCAGTTAGTGGGAGAATGAGCACAACACTGAGTCAAGACCTCTGTTGACTGCTAAAACCGTTCAGCTGATTCACCCTATTTGATTTTAGGGTGTGTTAAACTCTCACACTTAACGACCATTCAAACATTACTACAACAAATTCAGTCCACACTCTGTAAGCTGGAGTAATATTTTTTTTGGCATATCACAGCAGTAATTCTCTTGTGTGCTCTTATCAAACTGTACACACTGATTATACTGAATATACATATAATCTCCATTCAAACCTATCAGTCCTTCTGGTGTGTCCTTGACGTTCAAACTAGATCCCCATAGTGATGGCTCAGCTCCCCCTAACCATAAATGTCCAGTGACGTCCCTGTTATAACATACTGAACTTGAGAAATGGTGGAGTTTATCTGGGCAGACAACACGTTTATTTCCCAGGGACCTTCTCCAGTTTAGCCAGCAGGGGTCAGCAGAATCATTGTACATCTTATTATGAAAAGGGTCTGTGTGTGTGTGTGTGTGTAGCTGTGTGTGTGACTGTGTATGTAGCGTGGTGTGGTTTGCGCCGGTTGTGAAAATATCAAAGACAAGGGGCCCAGTTATCCTCCCTGTCTTAATAGGCTGTGCAAGTTGTGCGTGCTAATACAGACAATGTATAATTAAATGTTATCTGAATATAATATACATTAAGTCGTATGTGCCACTAGCTTTTCTGTGGACCAGATTTCCATACTTTAATTTATTTAACCTGACTACCTGTAGAAGCTCAGGAGGAGGCTATGACAACTCTATATGTGACTGACGTAACTCCGATAACGTCATGAAGGCCAAGCCTGTATGATCAGCAATGAAATTGTTAACTCATTGAATCTTAGATGGTTTGAGCCCGCCTTCTCAAACCTGGTAGCCGCCCTCACGGTGAGACAGACTGTGGCCCACATCAATAGTCGAGAGGCCGAATTCAGAGGTGACCATTGGCATATTGGCAGTGTGCATAGTGGGCGGGCGTTGCTATGTAGCAGGTTTGACTGCGTCTCACAATAGCGGGTTATAGCTAAGTTTGTGGCAAAGAATAGGGAGAGCTGGGCAGTGCAAGTAGAACGAATGAATGTGTGCATGAACGTTAGAAAGGGAATTTCAACTGGGATTTTTTTCCACGGGGACAAGACAAGAGGTAAGTGCATGAAAACGCTCGTTCATTTCTCGTTCTCCGACATACCACGCAGTGACCTGACTGTCTGTTCTCGGATTTTGACGGGAGACTGTCACACGAGCCGCATAGAATTGAATAGGGCATGTCCATGCTATGTAAGGAGAGCTTATGTTATCAAATTTGTCTAGATACTGTAGCTTATTGAACATTCCTTACCAGTGTGAAATTACACACTATCCACAGCTGGTTTTGTCGAGTTAATTTGTGAAACAAGACGATTTTGGGGATGATACAAATAGATATTCTCCCGATCAGTCGCCTACATTGAAGACACCCTGTAGTCTATTTGTGACGGTGGTGTCAAAGTAGTCTGTCTGTCTGACTGGCTATATCATGGTGTCTGATTGGGAATAATATCCATCCCGTCTTTTCGTCACTGAACTATTTTTTGTTTTATGTGAAGAATTGTCACAGATTGAGCAAAATCAACTTAAATCCTCAAAATCTATGGAGGGTCAGGGTTTCAACCCATACAGTACATTTTTTTGCATTTTTTTATTTATTCAATTATACTACTTTACCGATCATTGATATTCACTTCAAAGAAACAGAAACAGTCGGACACAAAATTATAGGCCTACTTATTTTCGTGTTTATATGCAAACCTTTGTCTTCGCACAGTCGGGTCGTCTGGCTACGCTAAATTAATGGTTTTTGAGATTCCCTGTCGTTTTTATCTGGTGCCTGTAATTTACCCGATTCATCATACATAAGGCTAAATAAAATGGACAGAAGTAAGTTTTCACTTGCTTAACTGCACAAAATTATTGATGCGCGCTTTTGCCATGGAATGCCTGCTCGCTAAATGTGGCCCCGGCAGAACGGGTGCGCTCGCTGTAGGTTGTCACCCCTCAACATTGGGACGACACCTCATGCATGCCACATTCATCCCGTGACGAGGTCCGAAGTTATGGGATTATTAACCAACATAATGGTCTGAGCACATTGAAACGGCGCAAACACATGCCTTAGTAGTGTGCATTGTAGCCTACAAGAATATAATGGTTTGGTTAAAAAACTTAGTTTGTCCTTAAAAACATAGGCATTTGCTGTATGTTACGAGAGGGTTGTGGTTTGTCGTTGTGAGCAGACTTCCTTGCACTTAACCGACACCCACTTTTTACAGTGACAGTTACTATAATTGCTCAGTTATCATTTCGTGGTCGGGAAAGATAGACGATTTGGGAAGCGTGAGGAGCTGTGTTAAATTGATTAGACTTATGGCAGAATGCTCTGCTTGGTCACATGTCCTGACGCGGCAATAAGCAACACTTCGCCGAATTAGATGCGGCTCAAAAATGTCATTTGGCCAAGTGTGTATTAACTTGTATTGCGAAGCAGTGTTTTACAACTCCAACAGCATGTTCCTGTGTCACCCGCCGGTTGTCTATTGGTAACTGTACAAGCAATTAAAACCGTGCAGCGTTGACCTTTGAGCTGAAGATATTTTTTATGTTTTAATATCACAAATAAAGTGGTCCTATCGATTAGGCACCTGCTGAGCTGCCGTGAAAGTGAAGGTGAAGAGTAAGTGTAATATAAGGTGTGCGCTGGCTTTTGACCTAGTGTGACCAACTGTGTAACCTTACTAAAAAAGTTTTAAGATTCACCATAAACCAATCGGATGTTTAAAAAAACTTCTCAACTATTTGTTTTACAATTGCCTTTTGTTTTAGATGTAGCAGGCGTTACTTGTGGATTTATTTACGAGAAATAATGGAATAGAGTCGGAAAAGAAATAGGGAAGAGGAATAAAGCAGTCCCTTTTGCAGAAGGCCCTGTGTGCTCATGTGAAGCACATCTAGCTAGTTGCTCAGTTGTGTTATAGGGATTGTGTGCCTTCTACGTCACACCCTGTCCATACATTCGCGGGTTGCAGCACCATCAGAGGTAACATGATGTAGCATTTGACGGTTTACCCTTGGAGGGGTGTTGGGAAGGTGAGGGGGTTATTGGTATTGAGGAGGCCCCTCAAGAGCCATAAGTCCACCATATGGTGATATCACCAAGCAAGGCTGCAGTGAAAGCTGGACCTCTTAGTCACCCACCCACTCACACGCCCTCCAGATGTGCGCTTGGCTCAGGGAGCAGCGTGAACTCTTAACAGCCATGGGGCTTGGACCTGGGTGGAGATAGACAGAAGGGGGGTGGAGGAGGGAGGTATCCTCCACAGTTCCCAAACCCTGACATTGTATCTAACACACTGTTATGTATTTTGGTGTGGTAAAATATGAAGAAGGGTTGGCTTCTTCTCTATTTGGCGCTCGCTCACTCTCTTTCTCTCTTTCTCTCTCTCTCTCTCTCTCTCTCTCTCTCTCTGACCCACAAACACTAACAGGCATACTCATTGTCTTCATTTTGCCCTTACACTACATATTGGTGTGGTTTTGTGAGGCTAGATGTAAGTGGATGGATTGCATACAAAAAATAAAAAAAAACTTGCAGGCATAAATGTTAAGTAATCTCCATATTGTTTTTGATGGAATTCCTATCCGGATATCTCAGTACAAAATAATATTGTACTGGGCTCCACGTGCATCCCCAATATCTCTCTAAGAGCAAGTAGTTATTATTGAACGGGTCTTTTGCCATCAGCAGAAATGCCGTGAGAGCAAATGGATGTAATCAAGTTATTTTACCCCCTTCTTGGCTGATCGTACAGCAAGCCTTAACACCACTTTGAGTTCAGTTATTTCAGCCCAGTGAGTGTAAGAGCACTGTGGACTCACAAGTAAAAATAATATATATATTAAGTGACTTTCTCTACAGTTTGACTGTATTGCTTTCATGTAAGCCACAGTTTATTTTTATTTTATTCCCTGGAAAAATCACACTGGACAAGTGTTTGTGCACCCTCAAGGCTAGTCTATTTTCTCTACATCGGTGCTCGAATGAATTCAGAGGTCATGGGTCTTATTAGCATTATGCAGCATAACCACGTCTGTTGGCTTGTTTACTTAGAGGCAACCCGCATGGACAGCTTAAAGAGATGTCTTGTTGCATGCAGACATTCTTTGGCTGTGTCATAAATGACAGTATGACCCAAATATTTGAGGGCTCTGTGTGATTGAATTGAATTGAGCAAAGGATTGGTAGTTGTAATTTCCAAACTGAATTTTCCCCGCCAGCAGCTTCTCTCCTCCTATGACTGGTGCTGTGTATTTGTGTCAGACACCTGCTAGACTGTGCAGATACACCCTTAGCTGTGCTCTGTGTTGAATATTCTCATGTATTTGCCATGTGGTAAAGCTGGCAGTTAAGCTGCGTTCCCAACCTATCCAAATCTATCCTGCGTCCCCAACCATAACAATTACATCCATCTACATCTACCATCTTCCTCTGGAGAGGGACATGCAAGCTTTATTGCCTTCTCGCCTCATATGAATGCCAACAGATTCAATATGGATGTAATATGCTTGGAGGATGGCACAACCCCCATGACTCTGCCTTAAGATCTATGGGGGCTAAATTGATTTGCGCTTATTTGACTGGGAATGAGAAGAGAAACAGTTAGCTGGCAAAGATGCCCGGTCTGTTCCCTGCAGTATCATGTATTTGGACAGTGCGTCACAGGGAATTGTCCTTACAGCGTGCTTCTCCAGGATGCTGTGCTGCACTTGGTCACCCTCTGTTCTGTTTTGAGTGACTGTCTTGGCCTGTTGTGCTCATCATCTCTGCACAGGTCTTCTCTGCTGTGGACTGAGCAGTGATCCTCTGCCTCATGCAGGCCTTTGCTGAGCTCCCATAGCCTCTCCCCTGCTGCGCTGCTCTGCGCTGCTCTGTGCTGCTCTGGGCTGGGCTCACTCAGGGTGGAAAAAATTATGCAACCCTTGTCACCCTGCATCAGCATCTCTGAGGTGGACCCTCTCAGGGTGCATCTCTTGAGTGGAGAAGAGCCTGTCTGCTTTGCCTCGCATAAACCCAATCTCTCACTTCGCTCTCTCTCTCTCTCTCTCTCTCTCTCTCTCTCTCTCTCTCTCTCTTTCCCTCTCATCTGCGCTCATTATTTTGCTCTCTTCCTGCATCCCTCTTCTCCCCCTCTTGGGTCCCCTCTTCCTCCGGTGTGCATGTCCCATCTCTGTCTCTCCCTCTCTCTGTCTCTCGCCTCTTCAGAAGACAAGGGGAGACCATCATCAGTGGTGGCCCGACCAGTGAAGCAACTATAATACTATCAGCTATAAATATCTCCATGTTTCTCCTCTTCTGTCTCCCTCTCTCTCCGTCTCTTGAGTTAGTCACTCAAGTCGCCCAGGGTGGCCACTGTTTTTTGGCTCAGTGTAGGACCCGAGAGAGCGGATGGGAAGGAATGAGAAGAAGACTACACGTCTGAAATGCTATCTGTTCACCCCAAGCACATTTACTTTGTCCTCCCTCTCCCTCTCCCTCAACCCCTGTTTATGTAGTAATCATCAAGCCACACAAAGAATCTATCTGTATTTTCTTGCCGTTCCGTGGCTAGCTTGGCTTAGCTTATCTAACCATAGTGGCTTTTCAGCCATTTCTGAAAAACAACATGGGGCTAATGCTCATGTTCCCTCATGCAATATTAAAGGCCAGTCTAATTCAGGCTTCCACTTTAATAAAGCCACACCACAAGCATGACTATGCTCAATTGTTGTCCGCCGCATGTCCAGATGGCGGTGGAGATGCATTGCTTGCGTGGATGTTTTGTGGTAAACCTAAAGAGGGCAAACTGTGCCTTTAGGCGGCCTGACCGGGAAGACACTCAGGAGGAGATTCAGGAGGAGTAGAGCTTTTCCTCCAGACTCAACAGTGACATTTATGTCTGTGCAATATCAGACACAGAACATTTAATTATCATTTTTAATCCCAGCCACCATTCAAACCAGTGCATAACCATGCACAAGGATTTTAGGATTGTTATTGTGAGTGCCCCCCGACCATCAGTCCTGTAGCATTATACCCTAGTCTGAAAGCCACTGGGACTCGTTCTAAACTTGTTTGCAACCTACTAGCAACTAGCAACCTAGGTCAAAACTAGCTTGTTGCTGAAATAATGCCTTCTTTAATTGTTCCATGTTGTGGACGAGACCGATTAAGGTGTAGAGCAGATCTGCTTCCACCAGGCTCCATCTGACACCACTAGAATGCTTACGTATCAGTCCAGTTTTATGCTTAGGCATTTTGTGAAATGTAAGCTATCATTTAAAAAAAAACAATACTGAATACAAAAACATACTGCCTGTGTGTGTTGCTTTGTGAGAGAAAATTCTTTCATCTTCATGCATCAGTCATGGAGGGGAGGGGGGCATTTATTGGACACAGTTGACTTATTCTCCAAAGCTAAATAATCCTACACTGCAGCAGGTGAAACACTGTGCCACAATCAGTTGTGAGGGAATCAATCAGCCCCCTCCCTTCAGAGTCTTAAATCTGACATGGTCTTTGCCTGGAGGTGGTGTCAAGATGTGTAATGTGTATCAGGTCTGATGTGACCTAACATTGAGTTGTAACCACCAGGGCTTAACCCTTTCTAAGAATCTGGCAGACTGTGCTCCCTGGAGCTCATTAACACCTCAGGCACGCCCGCACTGATGGGATCTAATGTTACTGGCCGGTCGGGGAGCTCTGCGGGGCGGAGAGCGTGGAAGTAGTGAGGGTGGTGTCCGCTGGAATCAGTCAGACAGACAGAGGGGAGTCCATCTGGGTCAGGGTTTAACGCACTCTCTCACTGATCTGCTATGTAGTGAGGTAATGGCCAGCTATTGTGAGCAGGGCGGGTGTGGAGGTTGACCGTTGGGTGTCAGGGATTTTGTGTGCTTGAGAGAGCCCTGGTTTGGATAAAGTGTGTGTGTGTGTTTTACCAGAAGTATTTTGGCCCCTGCAGGCCACAGATCTGAAGTCACACCAAGGTGCGAATGATTGCACAGCTGAAGAGGAAATCGCTGTTTCTCTCTTCCCACTCACTTGCAATCCTCTCTTCCTCATCCTCTTACAGCTTTGGTGTTGGTTTATAGCCATGCTCTCTGATAACTATTGACCACACACACACAAACACACACACACCCGCATGCACAATTTCAAACTTGGGGGATTTCCTCCATTTAAAGTCTTGAAAAGAAGATTTAGAGATTTGATTGTCAGTGATGCCCCAGTTATTAGTTACCATAAACCATCAAATCTTAATTCGTTAGTATCCCAGCCTCTTTAATAAAGAGCCACCCAACTGTTAATCTGACAGCCTATCTTGAGGCAAATTAAGCTACCAGACGAGTTCTCTCTGTGACATTTTCACGTCAAGGCAGCCCAAAATAGGCAAAAAGAGTGCAGAGAGTATCTAAGCGTGAAAGGCTGGCTGGCCGGCCGGCTGTCAGACCTCAGACCAACTCTCTGCTCCTTCTCCCTCTCAGCAGGCCCACTCTCTCTGCACTGACGACTGCCCCCTCCCCCTCCACACAGAAACACAGGTAAGCTCCTATTCACTTATCAGCGTGTGTGTGTGTTTGTGTGCGTGCGTGCGTGCGTGCGTGCGTGCGTGCGTGCGTAAGTGTTCTGTGATCTATGGTGTGCCAGGGCATTGCATAGATCTCATTGGCCGCTTCCCTCCATGGTTGGTTTGGGCTACTAGTGAGTCAGATGGGCTCCTGGTCTTTGGCTTCCTCTTCAGCTTCTTCTTCCAGACCCTCTGCCGGGGTGGAGCGGCTCAGGAGGGGGCCCCCGGCATCCTCAGCTGCCTGCATTATTTAGCGCTCGCTGCTCCCACCACTGATGGGGACAGCGGGTGTGCTGCCGCTGCTGCTGCTGCTGCTGCCGAGAGGGTGGGGGCGGAGACCGACAGCTGGGAGATGGAGAGTGCTGCCTCAGACACCCCCATACATACACACACACACACACACACACACACACACACCCATACACACACCCATACACACACACACACACACACACACCCATACACACACATTCTCACACATACATACATACACACACACACACACACGCACCCATACACACACCCATACACACACCCATACACACACACACACCCATACACACACATTCTCACACATTCATACATACACACACACTCTCACACTTTCATATTTGTCCTATACAGGAACTACATGTCTCTGCGCCAGGTGCACAAAGAGGGAGAGATCACTGTAATTTGTGTCATTTGTCTCCCTATCTCTCCCTCCCTCTCTGTCTCACGCTCCCTATCTCTCTTGCCATGTTGTTAATTGTTATCATATGAGCAGAGGGGTTTAGTGATGAGCTCACCAGCAGGCGTTCCATCTCTCATCGAGTTTACTTTGGACCGCATGCCTGAGAGATGTGTGTGTGTGTGTGTATTTGTGCATGTTTAGGAGTGTGTGTGTGTGCGCTTGAGGGTGTGACAATTGATTTTGTGCTGCCTTTGGCCATATGTAGCTGAGTGCACAGTCCCATGGTGACATCACCTCTTATGGTAAGCTCTGCATACATTTTGTGCTGTTGACATCACCAATGAGTTCACACTGCTTTGAGGCAGCAGTATTTCCCTGTCTCACGTTCCTATATGATGATACTCACTCATGCCATTGATCCTTAGCAATGTGGAATATGTTTCTACATAACATAGATTACAAACATAGTTTAAGCGATGATATGAAATAAAATAAAATCTGCTGTATCTTGGAATGGTTAGACACAATGAGTGTCATCCAATTTGTTGGAGGACGAAATCTATGAGAAAACTTCATTGACCAAAGCCTTTTCTCGGTTTGTTTGATGCTAAATGCTAGCTACTTTAAGCAGGGTATGTTCACTTCCCTGGGGAAATTCAGTTCGCCCAAACCATGTTTTGCTGATGTTGAAAAATAAACTATTTTAGGATTTATCTTGTCTCGTAGTCTCATTGCTTTGATGATAATCCTGTCAGAAAATAAAATAGTTCCCCTCCACTGGATCTCTTGCAATACTTTGTCAGCTGTTAGCAACAATGAGTTGGCGTAGCTCTCTTGCACTTTTGGTGAGTCAGGTGTGGAAGCTATTAATAAAAGGCAGGGTGTGTGTGAATGTGGTGAGTCTGTGTGTAGGTGTGTGCTGGAACGAGTCATATGTGAAATGCCACACGGAATGTCACGTGGAAGGCTGGGGTTGGCTGGGCTGGAGTGAGTTGTGCTGTGTCAAGCTGAGTAATGTGGCCCTGGCATGTGAGGAGGTGCTGGTGAACGTGGCTGGACTGGGATGAGGCTCAGGGGGGGGGGGAGCCTGGTGAGCCTGGGCCACATCAGGGTCAGGATTGTCTCCGGACTTGGAGCCACAGCTGAGTTGGCCCTTGTGTTGAGCCAGGTGGTGGTGAGATGGAGCAGGACAGGCTGTGGTCTTTGGGGTTGTGTGTGTGTGTGTGTGTGTGTGTGTGTGTGTGTGTGTGTGTGTGTGTGTGTGTGTGTGTGTGTGTGTGTGTGTGTGTGTGTGTGTGTGTGTGTGCATTGTGGGCAGGTGTGAGGTTTGGGGAGGGGTACAGTGGGGGAGGGGACGAGAGCCAGCCTGACACTGGTTTTGATAGATGGAGGATCTGTTTGTCAGTGCCAGCAGCAGCTACCCCCTCACCCCTCCTAAAACACACACATGCACACAAACCCATACACACACATACACACACACACAGACACAGACACACTCACAGACACACCATTCCTCACCCAGATACCCTATCAATCAGACAGACAACCAGCATTCCTCCTGCTCTCCCTCTTTCTCTCTGTCGCCTAGCCTTTCCCTGCTCTGTCCCTCACCCTCCCTCGCTCCCTTTCTCCCCCTCTGTCTGCCCCTCTACCCCCTTTCTCTCTCCACCACAGAGACCCTCTCTTAAGCATGATGGAGCACTCGGCTGCATTGTGGGAAACCTTATTTGTCCATCTGATTTGCCTCAGATGAAAGGATTTCCCTCTGTCTCCCTATCCTGCCCCTGGATGGGGCAACTCGTAAAACCCCTCACGTCCCCCTCCTCTCTCCTCCCAGGTAGGGCATGGTAATGAGTTCATCCAGAAACGGGAGCCGAGGTTAGGGAGAGGTTTTAAAGATAGAGGACCTGCAGTGCAGTGGACTTCTGTGAAATCCAAGAGATAGGCTAGAGAATCCACCTGTGAATGAGAAGAGACTCAGATTTACAGGAGATACTGGGAAATGCCTCTGATTGAGCTATAACGAAGGGTTTTGTTCAGAGGAGTGAGAGAGCTAAAGAGATCGAGTCTGATGGGAGATAGTGTTCTATCTCTGACCTCCTAATGTCTTCCTTTTTCTGCCTCTTTCTCATCCTGTGTGTCCTGCCCTTTAATGCCCCCACTAATTACCCTAGACCCTTCACTGGTGACCCCTCCCTCTGTCTCTATTCTTTTCTTCTTCTGTTCCACTCTCTTTTGCACTCTCTCTCAGTCTCACCCACACACACACACACACACACACACACACACACACACACACACACACACACACACACACACACACACACACACACACACACACACACACACCAAGATGCTCCTCCCTCTGTTGTACCTGGTATCTATGCATCCTCTCAGAGTCTCAAAGGTGCAGTCTAGGGTGTGGTGTAGGTTTGTTGGGGGTTGGTTAGGGGCGGAGGTGGTAGCCGAGTAGGATTGGCTTCACACACACCGCCATATGAATAATGGAGAGGACTGTTCCACCACAGGCCACCCATTGTTCCCTTTTTCTTTAATTCTCTTTCTTTCCTTCTCCTTTTCTCCCGTACTCCATCCCTCCCCTCCCCTGCCACCAACAACCTCACTCACCCACACAGACTTGCGCAAGTTTGAAGCAAGAATAGAAAAGATGTGGTGGGCGCATCTCTCTCTCTTTCTCTCTCTCTTTTATTCTCTCTCTCTCTTTCTCTCTTTCATTCTTTCTCTCCAGCTTTGATAGAAAGTGGTGAGGAAAAGGGAGAATAGGGGTGAGGAAAGAGAGCAGCTTGTTTTGTGATGGTGTCAGTGTCAGGACAATGGCAGCAGTAGGCATGCTGTCATGAGAGCTTCCACTGGCTGCAGGCATCTAGAGAGGAGAGCAGTTGTAGCCCGTTTAGCTGTTTGGAGATTGGATAGCGTTGCTCATTTGTTTTGGGTTAAATGAGGTGTTCATGCATACATACTGTGCACACACGCCAACTTGCACACAAATTAGCATGAAGATAGTCATGCATATCCCTTCAGCAAGTGCTGCATCATCCTGTACCGTCAAGAAAAGCCTTTCATTCTCCTTCTTTTTCTCCCTTATAAGCCAAATAAACGTGTGTTTGCTTGCGCTTCAGTTTGTGCGAATGCCATGTCTGTGCATGTGTTTGTGAATACGTGTGTGCATTATTCAGATTGCCTGACGCCAGCAGATGCTGTGATTGATCCTGGCTGCCGAGCTGCACTCTTAAGTTTGCATTAGGCTCGGCTCATTAAGTGATATTAAGCAAGAGAAGCTCCTCTCCGCCAGCCCTCGGCGCTGTGCATTCTGGGAGTTATCGGAGCCATTAATGTTGGAGATATTGGACTGAAGGGTGGTTTAGTGTGTGTGTCTCAGAGAGGGAGAAGGAGAGCGAGAGACAGAGAGAAAGAGAGGGAGAGAGAACAGAATAAATAAGAGCAGTAAGGCCAGGGGCCAAAAAAAGCAAGTCAATATCCGTCATTACATGTGGAGAGGGAACATTTTGCGGTCTTTCCTCAAATACATCTTGCAGTTATTATTATGTTTCCTGTGCTTTTTCTAATCCTCTTCACATCACGTACCCTTTAGATTGCATACCTGGTGTGTTGTTCGTCATGCAACCCTTTTCCTTTTCCTCTGTTCTCATACTCCTGCCAGAGTTTGGTGCTCTTTGTAGTCTCATGTGTGAGGTGAGAGGTGGCTGTGGTTTCATGGGCAACCCTCATTATCGCCTCATCTCCTGTGCAGTCTGTGGCTAGTCCTCAGTGGCCTTGGGCCTCTCCCAAACGGGAGCAATTAGATACATTGATTGGTGAGGCCAGAGTCATTTATGGATGGCTTTCAGTCGCTCAAGTAAACACACACAATCACAACCTCTCTGTCCCACACACACACACACACACACACGCACACACACGCGCGCGCACAAATTTGCCTGAGGCAGAGGAGAGGCAAACGTAAAAAACGACGGCCTTCAAGTCACATCGATCAGCCCTTGGCACATCTCTGGAGTCACACTTATCACCTGTCTGTGTTGATCAGGGCCCCGATTCAGTATTCTGCCATGCACAGCGAGTGCACAGAGAGAGAGAGACACACACACACACACACACACACACACACACACACACACACACACACACACACAGAGGCCAAAGCAGAGGCAGCCAGTGGAGAGGAGATATAAATAGAGGAAGAGTGGAGGTAGCGCATAGCTGGAATGCTCTAGTAGCGCGACGTGGTCAGCTGTCCAGAGCCGCACCGCACCGCTTCTCTCTACTCCTCTCTGCTCCTCTCTACTCCACTCTGCTTCTCTCTACTCCTCTCTACTCCTCTCTGCTCCGTTCTGCTCCATTCTGCTCCGTTCTGCTCCTCTCTACTCCTCTCTACTCCTCTCTGCTCCTCTCTGCTCCTCTCTACTCCTCTCTGCTCCTCTCTACTCCTCTCTGCTCCTCTCTACTCCTCTCCGTTCTGCTCCTCTCTACTCCTCTCTGCTCCTCTCTACTCCTCTCTGCTCCTCTCTACTCCTCTCTGCTCCTCTCTGCTCCTCTCTACTCCTCTCTGCTCCTCTCTACTCCTTTCCGTTCTGCTCCTCTCTGCTCCTCTCTGCTCCTCTCTACTCCTCTCTGCTCCTCTCTGCTTGCTGGGGTTTGGTTTGGTGCGGCGCCGCAGAATACCTTTCTTATTAGAGGTAATCCAGCGCCCAGGGCAATGGTTAATGTAACATGCTCTGTGTAGGAATGGGATGAGGGGAGTGTGTGTGTGTGTGTGTGTGTGTGTGTGTGTGTGTGTGTGTGTGTGTGTGTGTGTGTGTGTGTGTGTGTGTGTGTGTGTGTGTGTGTGTGTGTGTGAGAGAGAGAGGGGAGGGGAGGGGGAGCGGGGGGGGGGGGTGTTAGGGAGAAAGAGAGAATGTTTGTGAGGATATATAGTTTTAGTGTATTTGAGTTAGACAGTGAAAACCTGTGTGAGTGTGTTTCAGTGAGAGTGAGTGTGTGTTTGTTTTGGTATTTATTGGAAAGGAGTACCGTTACATATTTTGGCGAAGCCACTGGAAGCCGTCTTCCCCAAATCGTGTGTGTTGAGCCAGAGAGGAGGCCGCTGGGGGAGAGGTTGGGGAGCGGCGCGGCTGCCTGCGCGCCTGCGGCCTGGCCTCTGTAATCCAGCCTTTAGCACTCCCCCGGGGGGGGGGTGGTGCAGAGGACCACAGCATCGACCAAGCCAGAGGGGCCTATTATCAGCCCCTGCAGTCAGTCTGTCTCCCCTTCCCACACACACGCAACCACACTTACACACATAAACACACACACACACACACACACACACACAGGCATTACATGTCAGATGGCCACTGTAACTCGGTAGCCCAGCTCTGGGTAGCTGCTCCTGACACAGTGACCCACAGACCCAGTGATGCTGTGACCTCCTACACATACTGCAGCAGAGCAGCCTTCCAGCCATCATCAACGACTACCTCTCATTCTTGCACTGCTACACAAGCACAGTGTAGCATCGAGGCCAATGCAATATCCCTGCACCTAGACCTGCTTAGTCCACATGAGTGACACCTTTTAGGAAAGGCGCAGGAGATTGACTGACTGACTGACTGACTTACTCACTCACTCACTCACTCACTCACTAAGAGGGGATCAGTGACTGTCAGTATGGAACATGTGGTTTTATGTGTGTGTTATGGGAAGAAGCTGCCACTGTCAATCTATTTCACTTTCTCTCACACACACACACACACACACACACACACACACACACACACACACACACACACACACTACCCCCACTCCACCTTTCTCTGTTAATGGCACCCCTCCACCACCCCCCATGTTCCACCTGGCACCCCTCCCAAGGGAAAGCGTGTGAGAGCAAGGCGTCCTGACGCTCTCTAAACTAACACACGGCGGGGTGTCGCATTGATTATGTCCCCCTGGTTTGACTGGTGAGTTCCAGCGACCAGGCTTTCCCCGCCATCTGCTGCCACCATCCACCCCCACTCACAGCTCCATGTTTGGGCTGAGGACATCCAGGGGGAGGCTGTGTGTGGGGGGTGGTGGGGGTGGGGTGGGGACAGTAATATGGAGATGATGAGGACAGGGGGTTCCTTAATGGACCCTCCGAGGCATTGGGGGATCCTCATGCTGGCTGGAGGTTAGGTGTGGGTGTGAAGGTGGCAGCAGCAGCAGTGGGGGCAAATGGTGATCTGGGTGATGGTGTCTGGTCACGCCATGGTGGGGTTTTAACTAATCTGGTGGGGTTAAGTAGTGAAGGGCATAATGTGTGTATGTAGTGGGGGTATGGGGCATGTAAGCATTTCCTGCTAACCTTGACTCTCAGGGTCCGTTCAGACTTGTTTACAGACATGTAATACAGAGATGTATTACATACATATACACACAGACATGCTCACACACACACACACACACACACACACACACACACACACACACACACACACACACACACACACACACACACACACACACACACACACAAACATGCTCATACACACACACACAGCTGCCTCACAGGATTTAAGTCTATATAAATCACTTTCTATCCATTCTGCTTAGAGGATGAGTGCCTAGATGAAAATCCTGGATTATGTATTATCAGTCTTAGTGTTGTATGTTTGTGTTTGACTGTGTGTGTGTGTGTGTGTGTGTGTGTGTGTGTGTACCTGAGTGATTGTGTTGAAGGCTGTGCGGTGCAGGCAGATGAAGTGGCTGATAGATAAAGTGCTCTCCCCCTGCTCTGCGATCAGAGCTGTCACAGTCCATCCGTCATGCAGGGTTGCCGTGGGCAGCCGCAGGTCAAGTCAAGACCTTGCTTCTCTGCTCTCCTGGTACTGTGTGTGTGTGTGTGTGTGTCTGTCTGGGCGTGTGCATGTGTGTGTGCATGTGTGTATATGTATATGTATATGTATATGTATATGAACATGTGTTCATGTGTGTGTGAGAGTGTGTGTTATGTGATCTCATTCAGTGCCTATTTTGGCCTGAATAAAAGAGCCAGTCCACCTCAGCTCAGTCCTCCTCACTGCTGTGTTAACTCTTTCCTTCCCCTGCCTGACTCTGTGGAAACATTAAGGTTAGCACACCATTTTCCCCTTTCTCAGCCTTTCTGTGTGTGTGTGTGTGTGTGTGTGCGTGTGTGTGCGTGCAGGCGTGCGTGTCTGTATGTGTGTGTGTGTGTGTGTACCGAGGACACAGTAACTGCAGTGGCCTGGGCTATCTCTCTCTCCCCTGCGGTACCACTTGGCTGTGTTTTGTGTCGGCACTGATGGAAAGCAAACGCTCCATCTGGCCCAGCGCAGCGCCCCGCTGACCTGCCTGACGGCCCCAGCCTGCTTACTGTACAGCAGTGCTGCTTCAGCACGACCTACCTTAGTGCCCTGCGCTAGTTCTCTATGTTAGCGGCCTGCGCTAGTTCTCTATGTTAGCGGCCTGCGCTAGTGCTCTATGTTAGGGGCCTGCGCTAGTTCTCTATGTTAGCGGCCTGCGCTAGTGCTCTATGTTAGCGGCCTGCGCTAGTTCTCTATGTTAGCGGCCTGCACTAGTGCTCTATGTTAGCGGCCTGCATTGGTGTAGGCACGTCTGCTGCTGTGGGATCGTCAAGCTGCTGTCCCGTGGAGAGACCTGATGAAATCGTCGTCCCCTTTTGATAGGCTGATTTTTCGCCCATGTGACCACCACCTGCCTCCTGCCCTCCCCATTCATCCTTCACTCTTGCTTCAGTTCTTTTCATATCCCGCCCAACCCCCTCACTCTCTCTCTCTTTTTCTCTCTCTCTTCCACTCATTCTCCTCTTTGTATCTCCCCTCCCGTCTCTCAGCCCTCTCTCCTCTCCTCTCCTCTCCTCTCTTTTCATCCCGATCTTCCCCTTTCATCTCCCTGCCCTCCCTCCCCCTCCTCCCTCCCTCACTCTCCTCGCTTGTGGGAAGTCTGCAGCATTTGAGCCCTGTTCATGCAGAAGAGAGAACACCCTGTGCCCCACCCTACTCCTCTTTTCTCTCTGTCTCTCTTCCTCCCTCTCTCTTCCTCTCTGTCTACACATATTCTCTCTTTCTTGCTCTTTCTCTCTCACCCTTTCACTCTTTCACTCTTTCTCCCATATCCCTATTTATACAACAACTTATGGGGGTGGAAGGATGGCAGCAGGTGAGTTTTCTTGTTCACTCCTTTCTTTCCGCTCTCAGTCGTTTTCTCTCTCCCTCTCGTTTTCTTTTCCTTCCTTTTTTGTCCCCCCCCCCCTCTTGCTCAGCCCATTTACATGCAAATTGGCAGTGCCTGCCTCAATGCCATCTGCTCTGGCCTGAGTCTGAGCATGGTGTGTATGCACTGGAGAGCCTTCATGATGGGACCCTCAGGATACACACACACACACACACACACACACACGGACACACAGACACATACACATAGGGACCATACCTAACTGCGTAGCTATAAGTAACAGTAACAAATAACTATAGGCCCCTGCTCAGCACTGTTTGCGTGTGCGTGTGCGTGTGCGTGTGAGTGTGCGTGTGCGTGTGAGTGTGTGTGAATCGGCTGGTGAGTGTAGTAATTGATAATTGATGGATGGTCTGGGTCTGCCACAGCATGGTGTGGTGCTGTTGTGTGCGGGCCAGGGTGCCGACCGCGTTGCTCAGCAGGGGGTTAGTGAGGGCGAGTGGCAGTGAAAAGAACCATGAGCTGGAGAGATAGAGAGTGAGAGAGAAAGAGTGAGAGAGAGAGAGAGAGAGAGAGAGAGAGAGAGAGAGAGAGAGAGAGAGAGAGAGAGAGAGAGAGAGAGAGAGAGAGAGTGAGAGAGAGAAAGGAGCCACGAGGCCTTTCAGGATTCTGCTACAGAGCACCCTCAGCACCCCTGCTGGCCTCCAACCCCCTCACCACACACACACACACACACACGCACACGCACACGCACACGCACACGCACACACACGCACACGCACACTCAGGGAGGGGGTGTGTGGAAACAGCCTCAGACAGCAGTTTGGCCTCTGGCCATGGAGAGTGAGTGAGAGTGTGGGGTTCATCAGGGTCTTTCCACCTCAAACACACAGGGCAGGAGAGGGCTAACAGACAGGCAGACTGGAAATGTAGCCGTCTGAAAAGAGAGGGAGGGAGACCGAGAGAGAAGTGAAGTGCTGAGCTCAGCAGCCGTCTCATTGTTGTCATTTCTGTGGTGGGGTCTGTCAGAGACTCTGGCCTTCTGGGGCGTCTAGGCTCCTCCAGTCCTCCTCGCCATGGAGCTTTCATCCCTCTCTCTCTCTCTCTCTCTCTCTATCTCTCTCTCTCTTCATAATACCCCCTTCATTTCTTTTTGTAGAAAGACTAGAAATCAGCCCCAGCAGAGGACTCTTGCTCTGTTATTGACTGCTGGGGTTTGGTGCTCCATCATAACTTGGAGCCATGTGGGAATTGCTTTCCAAGCGCAGACACAATCAAATATTTCAGTGAAATAACCACATGCTACAGACTGAAATGCAGATCTGCATCTTCCTCTCTCCTGGGAGGGGGGGGGGGTATAGACTGGGAGGGAGGAGGGTGGTGTGGGGAGGACCTCGGGGGTGGTTGATAGTGGGAGGGTGTAGGGTAGACTGTTTCAGGCAAAAATATGATCAAATATACATTTGAAGTTGGTGTGGCTCTCCCCCGTGACGAGTTCATTAGCATGTACATAATAGCGCTCACATAACACTTCTGTCGGCTTAGGTACGCAGGCCCCCCCGCAGATGCGCTACGCCTTTTTTAAATTTTTCATGTTTTCCAGCGCGCCTGCACCTTTGTGTGCAGACTGCTATGTTTTCGTGTTCACTCACTTCTCCTTTCTCTTGATATCCACTTAAACGGTGTCTCTTTTTTTAATCTCTGTCCTCGCAAACGTTCAGCCTTAGTTTGTGCTCACAGCCATTAAAACACTCGCATCCTGTTTCATGCTGCAATGTTGTAGTCCTCTGTCTATTTCTCAATTGCTCACATACACACAAAGATACAAACAGACACACACACACACACACACACACACACACACACACACACACACACACACACACACACAGAAATACATACTGACACTGAAAGCCTGATGGGGCTTTCTCTGATCTCCTTCGATCACATGCTACATTTTCTTCCTTTGTCATGCAGTTTCCCTGTCTGGTGCGGTGCGTGATGTGTGTGTGTAAAGGCTGTTGAAAGCATGACAGTGGTGTGTAATTGCTGTGGAGGACGGGGGGTCGGGGGGGTGGGGGTGGTGCTCCCCACTGTCTTGCCTGAAAGGGGGAGCCCTCCTCAGGCTGCTGAGGGCCAGCGCCTCCCCTGCTGGGCCTGGATGTTGGTGTAAAAGTGGGGTAATCACCAGTAAGTGATACGCCTCTGCCGTGTGCATTCTCTTTGCATGAGCGCTTGTGAGCGCTTGTGTGTGTGTGTGTTTTTCTCTCTCTCAGGTGGTTGGTACCAGATGGATACTGCTTGTTGTGGTGTTACTGATGTTGTTGTTTATCGCCACATCAGTGATGTGTTCTCCCTCTTTCTTTCCCTACCTCCCTCTCTTTCTCCACATCCATTCCTTGACTGCCCTCACTAATTTCCTGTGCTGTTCACTCATCCACCACTGCCTCTGATGTTCAGCTTTGTCCCTCATCTCTCTCTGTCTCTCACTCTCTTTCATCTTTTATATCCATTTCGCCTTTTTTAGCTTTTTAAAGTTGTACATTCAAAGTTTAACTCACACAATGTTCATGTGAAACATCAGTGCTTATCGGGGCAAGTGAAGCAGTTTAACATTCATATTCTCTGTGTTTTCTCTCTTTATTTCTTCCTTTAGTCTCTATGTTAGGCCCACTACACCCCACCCCCCCCCACCCCCCACCCCCTACTTTCCTTTTTCCCCCTTTCCCTTTTCTCGTCATGAGTGCGGGAGTGTGACTGCTGGGAGGGTTCCAGTAACAGACCCTGCTACCTAAAGGTCCTGGAGGGTTGTTCCAGGAATAGTAGGTGATAGGCATCACTCAGCTCTATGGTTCTTTTTGTTAGTCTGTGTGTGTGTGTGTGTGTGTGTGTGTGTGTGTGTGTGTGTGTGTGTGTGTGTGTGTGTGTGTGTGATCATCATAGGCTGGCCCAGAGGAGTGTGTGTGTGTGTGTGCATAAGGGAAGGCAGTCACCCTTCTAACAGTGAGGTGCAGTTCTGCTGGAGTGTAAAAGCTGCATTGAGGAGCTGGAGGTTGCCTTTCATCTGTGTGTGTGTGTGTGTGTGTGTGTGAGAGAGGGGGGGGGTAACATACCACAGATCAGATGATACGGTAACAACAGCAGTAGGCTACATCGATCAGGCCTGGCATGGCACAGTGGAGCGAGCACAGGGAGGGACTGAAAGGAGAGACATCGGCTCCTCCAGGCTCCCTGTCTGCTGTGTGCGTGTAGTGATGTGAATGTGACCATTTCTCCCTCCACATCCATCTCTTTTATGCACAGGGAGAATGACAACTAGGGACATTCTCTCTCTCCTTCTCATACCTCTCAGTCCCTCTCCCTCTTTCCACCCAATCTCTCTCTCTCTTTGTCATCTCTGTTCTCCCCCCCTCCTCACTCTCTCTCTCTCTATTTCCCTCTCTCCCTGTCCCGCCTTCCTTCTCTCTCTCTCCCATCAGAGAGCAGCAGATATGACAGAGGCACAGTCAGGGCCCAGCTCTCCCCTAATGAGCCGATCTGTCAGCCCATGATCTCCTGATGGGCCTCAGCCAGCCTGTCTGTCACTGTGCGCCCGACTGTTTACAGATCAGTGCCACGCATGCCAATGAGTCTGGGGGACTTTGCTGTAGACGTTCCCCGTAAGCCCCCCCCCACACACACAGTCTGCTCCAGTGTAGAGCGATCCATGGGCATTTTGTGCTTACAGTGGGGAGGGGTCTAATAGACTATCTGTTACTGGGGAGCTGGCTGTGGGGGTGGCACAGTGCCTGGAGGCTTGAGCACAGGTTTGCGTGGAGCTGTGAGAGCTAGTGGGGTGGTAGGGGGGGGTTTCTGTGAGAGGTATTCTGGTATTCTGATCGCCGGGGGCTCTCTGGAGAGCATTATGTTTATCACAGCAGAGGTAGGGCCACAAGAGAGAGCAAGATGTTTCTGGAACATGAATTGTTACGCTGCAGTGAACCTGTGTGTGTGTGTGTGTGTGAGAGTGTGTGTGTGTGCGCTGCAGCCACTGAAGGACAGTAGGTTGTAAATTAAAATCCCGACATGGCTGCTAGCATTGTGTAGGCCTCTTCTCTGTGCTCTGCATCTTCCTCTCTGAAATGAAAGCCGCCTGATGCAGGACTGCCATCACTATTCCACTGGGGGCTTTTACAAGTCTCTGCAGGCTGCAGATAGCTGTTATTTAACATGCAGAGTCCCACTGCTCATTTACAAACTCTTTGCCACAAATGGAGGGACATGCTGTACACGTTTGAGCTAAATATCTTCATTTTTTTATGTCAAAAAAGCACAAAACGCCAGCAGCACAGACTGATGGGAGAAGGGAGTTGATGCTGTGGCGCAGAGAGGTGGTGATGGGAGAGGGAGAGAGATGATTAGGGAGAGGGGGAGAGAGAGAAAGAGAGGAGAGACTACAAAGCTCCAGAGATGAAACATTCCAATCAATGTGCGTCTGATCTGTGAGGCGGTGCAAGCCTTTGCGTTTAGCAGCCAGAAATACAGTAGGAATCGGAAGGAAGAGCATTTAGATTTTTGTTCTTAATTTTGGGAAGAAGGTGGTCACCTCTGGTTACACATTAATTAATGTGCATTTTATTTTTCGTGTGTGGGTGTTAGTGTAAGTGTTAGTGTTAGTGTTAGTGTTAGTGTTAGTGTTTGAGTATGTGTGTGTGTGTGTGTGTGTGTGTGTGTGTGTGTGTGTGTGTGTGTGTATGTTGTAAAGGAGGAGAGAATGCTGCCCTGCTTGCCCTTGGGGTTCTCCAAGAGCACTTGAACTGCACGAGGTGCCAACTTTATTTGGGGTCAGAGAAACTATCACAGACGCGATGAGACAGCAGGCCACAGGACTCCGGCTCTAGGTTACCAACTGTCACTCCTAGTTAACCATGCTCTCATTGGGACAAGAGCCAAACTCCCATTGATTATTAATAAGGATCAAATGGCTCATCTTCTGCAATGTGGTTGAGCCATACCAAAGTCTGGAACCCTCACACCTTGTCATGTACGACTTCAAAGGTTGAGCTTTGTGTAAATACTCAACATACTTACACAGCACACTACAGTATGTTCCAGAAGCAGTCTTACTTTTTCTTTAGTCCATCACATGCAGCATTTAAACCCTGCTTCCCATTGTATTCAAGTAAACTGAGAAGCACATTCAGGGTAACAGCTCCAGCTCAAGGGGGCACACTGTTGTGAAAACTCTTGCGCGTCTAAGTGGTCACTTCACATTCTTAGGTCTTTGTGCCCGCTCCGCCGTTGCCTTGGTCACCGGAGCCCAGCCTCAGTCGAGCTGCACAGGCTCTATAATTAGAACCCAGAATGGTGCTCTCTCTCTCTCTTTCTCTCTCTCTCTCTCTCTCTCTCTCTCTCCCCCGTAGCGAAGAGTCTGTTCTATGTGTTCCCTTGAGTGGTGGGGGGGGGGGGGGGGGGGGGCGGTCCACACCTTAGCTCTACACCCCTCTCACTAGGTTGACAATGCTGGACGGAGCTGGTGGAGGTGGGGGTGTCTGAAACAAGCCCAAACATTTACATTTACATTTAGTCATTTAGCAGACGCTTTTGTCCAAAGCAACGTACAAGGGAGAGAAACAAGCAAACAGAAGACTTTCAGGAAGAGGGAGAGAGTGAATTGGTGAGAGCGGAGAGAAAGTGGTGGCTGACTAAGAGGAAATAATATTTAACAGACAGAGAGAGAGTGGAGAGAGGGCTCGTGGCTCGTGTGCAGGTCAAGAGGCAAATGTACAGTGAGAGAGAGGGAGAGAGAGAGAGAGAGAGAGAGAGAGAGAGAGAGAGAGAGAGAGAGAGAGAGAGAGAGAGAGAGAGAGAGAGAGAGAGAGAGAGAGAGAGAGGAGAGGGAGGGAGGGAGGGAGGGAGGGAGGGAGAGAGAGAGAGAGATAGAGTGATTAGTGAGAGTGAACGACAGGCCGAAAGTCCTTTATGGGCTAGCCATGACTCACTTCAGGGTTCTCGGGAGCAGGAAGCGCTCCAAGCCTGCCGAAATCATGACTCAGCACCAGATGACCGTAAACTCACCGCAGTGGCTGCACCTGCCACTCCACCAGAGACAGTCCACCCCTAGAGCAGGATGGTACCAACACTGTGCTGTTCACTAAGTACAAGGTGTGTGTGTGTGAGGGGGGGGGGGGGGATTCACACATCAATAAAACACACACACACACACACACCCTCATACATACTCAGAACCAGCCACCCACTCTTACCTGAAGACCTCCCAGTTATTCTGCAGTATTCTGGAAACTTCTTAGTCATTTGTTTAACAGTGTCTTGGGAAAATCTCATATTCAAATCTATGAAAGCTATCCCCAGTCCTCTCCATGTGGCGGGTATCTGGCTGAGCAGGTGTAAATGCCCCGTGGCTGTCTGTGGTTGGAGCAGACAATGAGCACGCTCAGGTGGAGTAGGGACTGGGGCGGTGCGGTCGGGGGGCTGAAGGGGGGGATTAGGCGGAGGATGGAGAAGAGAGAGGAGTGAGGCGGAGAGGAGGAGACCGCGTCTTTGATGTGGCGCATCGCCTGTCTCACCGGCTGACTAGACAGAAATGCGGCCTTTGTAGTCCACGAGGCGAAACATGTCTGGGAATGTGTCTCGCTCTGTGTGTGTGTGTGTGTGTGTGTGTGTGTGTGTGTTGTGTGTGTGTGTGTGTGTGAGGAAGAAGTCTGATGCCTCTGTGGGCTAAAGTTGACAAGACCTCCCAAACTGTGTTGTCAGTGTCTGTTGCAGGGTAGGAAAGCAC
Source organism: Clupea harengus (assembly GCF_900700415.2). Lineage (NCBI taxonomy): Eukaryota > Metazoa > Chordata > Actinopteri > Clupeiformes > Clupeidae > Clupea > Clupea harengus. The sequence continues at coordinate 12,442,395 of NC_045160.1, read as the reverse complement.
CTCATGCTATGTGGGAGTGTGTGACTGTGTGTGTGAGAGAAATATGCCATGTGCTTAATAAATGTATTTGCACATTTGTACCATGCACACTCACACACACACACACAGACACACACACAGACACACACAGACACACAGACAGACAGACAGACAGACAGACAGACAGACAGACAGACAGACAGACAGACAGACAGACAGTGTGGTTTAAGAATGCCAGGTCAAGACCTTGTGATCAGTTCACGTCTTTCATCCTAAGCTGATCTCTCTGTCTTAGTGTAAATGTCCCTGTATGTGGGGGTTGGTTGTGTTTGCTTGTGTGGGTGGACCAGGCAAGAGTATTTGAGGTGAGGCGACTCTATAAATGTGTGTGGGTGTGTGTCTGTCTGTGTGTGTGTGTGTGTGTGTGTGTGTGTGTGTGTGTGTGTGTGTGTGTGTGTGTGTGTGTGTGTGTGTGTGTGTGTGTGTGTGTGGCTTACTTAACGGGAGCGTGTGGTGACTGGACTCTTGCTAAAAGTGACAGCGGCGTCTGAAATGTGAGCCCCCTTTATGAGGTGTGGGGGGCTGGGCTGTGTGTGTGTGTGTGTGTGAGGAGGGGTGTTGAAGAGGAAAGCTCTGTGAGGTGTGAGAGGAGCTGTGTGTAATTACAGCAGCACTCATCTCACACACACAACAGGAGTAAGTCAGTTTGGGTCACACACTGCAACCAGCTGCTGCCCTTTGTCACTGCAGGGTGTGTGTGTGTGTGTGTGTGTGTGTGTGTGTGTGTCTATGTGGGTGTGTGTACCAAAGCGAACAAAAGTCCCATAAAGTACATGCTAATTGGTTTCTGTTTGCCCTTGTGTGTAGATATAGTCTGTCGGGTCTATGACTGTTGTGTCTGCGAACACACAAATCATTAAAACAAGAGCTCCTGTGTGCTGTGTTTTGTGTGTGTGTGGGTAAATAGAGATGCCTTTTGTCAGGTAAATGTGTGTGTGTGTGTGTGTGTGTGTGTGTTTATGTGTGTGTGAGAGAGAAGTATCTGTTTGGTGTTGATGACCCAGCATAAGGAGATCACATTACTCCATTCATACTTCCAGTCCACAGTCCCCCCTTGATCACCTGTGACATCACGTCTGGAACTGCCCCAAGTGCTTTAAAAGTTCAAGCCCTCAGAGGTATGCTCACACACTCACGCTCACACACACACACACACACACACACACACTCACACCGAGTGTTCTCAGTTGAGCGGGAAGGTTTTGTAGCTGCTGTTTTTTTTTTTCGTGCTGTCATTGGAAGCGCTGGTTTGGAGAAGAACTGCTGAGTCTGCGGCCGTCATGCCGGGCGGCAGCTGCTAAGGTAAGACTTGCCTCCGCCTCGGAGAGCAGCTGACTTTAGAGCAGAGCTGTCTGAGGCATGGTTCCAGATCAGTGGGCCTGTAGGCTGGAGGACGGGGAACCGGGTTCTGTGGATCACATGCTGGAGATTCAGATGCATAAGCATGAGATGAACTGTGAGACTGAAATGTTTTAAGGGCTTTAAGTGTCACTTTGCCGTCTGTCTGTATTACAAAATTACCAAGTCTGTAAACAGAGAGACACAAGAACGATACCGATATTTGAGGATTTAAAAACCTAATAATAATGCATCGGCCGATATTAATTTTTAACAGAAACATTCAGCATAGTTATTGAAGAGTCCTGATCAAGATGGGGCATGATGTTGTTTAAATAATTATCAGGTAGCCTAAACAAAGGCTTGCAAAGGTTCATAGACAATAAATTATATATTAAGTACAGGTATTGTTTTGTTTTTGTTGTTGTTTGATAGTTATAACCTCAGACAGAATCTGTCACAATGACTATATTCACTTATCCCTTTTAAATTTTATGCAAGCTACCAATTTATAATTTATGGGCCGTTATAAACGTGATGCCAATAGATAGACAATTAGCTTATATTGAAAGATAGTATCAGCACGCCGATATATCAGTTGGACTCTAATTCTAAGAAATGTAATCATGCAGAAAAGCAATGACAATAAAGACACAAATATAAATGTGTGAGTTCTAGAGAGTTCTGATAAAATGTAGTTTGCAGTTTAATAACCACTGCTTTTGATTTGGACAACTAAATGGAAAATAAGCTGCCTTGATTATGAAATGCACCTGAAGATTCAGCATTGCTTGATGCTTATTGCTATATGTAATGCATTGGAATTTGCTGATGCCAGAACAGTGTGTTGGACGCTGATAAGTGCTGTTGGTCTGCACTCTGTCTGCGCCTGACCTTAACGACAGACCTGGGGACTGTGCTATTCTACAGTTGATTTATCTCACTAGTATGCAGTGAATGCCTGTGTGGCAGGCCGATTGTTTCTTTTCTCTTTCCCTTTGTGTGTGTGTGGTGGTGGTGGTGGTGGGGGTGGGGGGTCTGTGTGTGTGTTTGTGTGTGTGTGTGTGTGTGTGTGTGTGTGTGTGTGTGTGTGTGTGTGTGTGCTCTGTGTCGCTCCTCAGACAGTGTTGGCATTGGCATCCTCCTGTCTACTGCGCGTCTCTCAGAGTGTTTGTCTGGGGATGGTTGACATAGCAGTCCGCTGACTGCTGAGTGAGCCTCGGCCAGCTCTCTGTGTTATCTGTCCAGGGCTGTCTGTGCCCACCGCCGCCGCTGCCCGCTCTGCCCGCTCTGCCCATTCTACCCCACTGAAAAAACACCCTCGCTACGGCAACCCCGCCACCTCCACCACCTCAGCCTTACGTAACGTTGTCTGTTTAGGAGAGGGCAGAGCGGGCGGAATCTGAAGGCCCTGTCTGGCCCTGGCATGAGAGCGGGCACTGGGCTGATTGGCACGGTGAAACTGAAGGGGGTTTTAACCGGTCCTTGATGAGTTTGGTTCTCCCTTTTGAATTTTCAGTGGTGAAGCTGAATGCACTTGTGCTCAAATGTAAAGCTGTGTTCCCCCTGTGAGCCTTCCTCTTTTGTCTACAGTATCGCATATACTGTGATGTCAGAAGAAAGGAATTTTGCATTGTTGGAGGGCTTGGGTAGCCTACATTTTGGTAGTGAATGAACAAGCTCTATGTGTGTGTGTGCAGTCTGTGTGCTGTGTTTGTCCATGAACACAGTTACGAGTTACTGAAGTGTGTTACTGTAATCCCCTTTCTTGTGAAGCAATTTCAGGGCTTAATTGCACACCTGCCGCACTGATTGAAACAACACAGATTTTGAGTGTGATCCATTTGTGGAAGTTCACAATGAAAACCTTTTTTGCCTTTTGAACCTAAAATTAACTTGTTGAAGCTGTGTGGTTAATTGGCTGTTTGATCAAATGGGAAGTTTTGTTTTATGCTGATTTGTTGCTGTTGTCACACTGTGCCTGACTTCTACGCACGTGTGCGTGTGTGTGTGTGTGTGTGTGTGTGTGTGTGTGTGTGTGTGTGTGTGTGTGTGTGTGTGTGTGTGTGTGTGTGTGTGTGTGTGTGTGTGAAGCAGTCTGATGTCATTGATGGTGTAAATGGAGATGGTGGCTGACAGTAGTTTCAACATACTACTGTCAAAGCAGTAGAATTAATTGGCTGTTTTGACAAAACACACTGACGTCATTGAGGGCGATGATGGTGACTTTGGTTGTTTCCTTGTCTCTGCAGCAGTAGCATCCGCCGGTGCTGAAGATGTCGGATAATGGGGAAGTGGAGGACAAGCCACCCGCGCCGCCCATGAGGAACACCAGCACCATGATCGGAGCCGGGGGCAAAGACACTGGCCCCCTCAACCACGGCTCCAAGCCCCTGCCCCCCAACCCCGAGGACAAGAAGAAGAAGGAGCGCTCCATCCGCTCCATCCTCACCGGAGGAGGGGACAAGAGTGAGTGACGACGACGATGCCTATCCCTAGCTCGATCTGATTCAGGGTCAGCACCCCGCTCCAGTCTGAAGTCTTAAGAATTTCAGTGCCCAGTCTGACCCGGTGTTATTCTGTGCATCTGACAATACAATACTTGTAACTTGTAAGAGACTCCCCTGCAGCATTTAGTTGTTAAAGCCTCAGTCTAGTCCAGTACAGTCTGACAAAGCATTCCATTAGGATCAGAATGTTGGATCCAAGCATGTCGGCTTGCGACTGAACACCAGGAGGTCACATCTCCTGCATAATGATTGGAGCACTCATTGTCTAGAACTGAAGATTCCTGGCTGCCTCAAAATATGTGCGTTCAATTATGTGTTCTATCATATTTTTGGTAAAATATCTATATCTCTGAATGGCTGATAGTGAGGATATACTGCTGGCTCACACTATACTATGACTCCTTCCTTTCAATCAGTGTGCTGGCTAATAAGGTGCTGTGGTGCTACAGGTTCAGGTTTCTGATTCCCGAGGCCCAGTCATTATCAGCTGATTAGCAGTGTTAAGGGGCCTTGGGCATGGAAGTGGACGGTTCAGCACCTGTTGGGATGCCTGAAGAGCAGTACAGGAAGGTCGGTTCTTGCTCTCGCTAACGCTGGGACAGTCTCCAGTGAGTGGAGTGTGATAGTGGTCCTGATCAGACCCCAGTGCTCTCTCTGTTTTTACACGTTTTAGGAGAATAAAGGTTGCAAAGTTGTGGAGGCAGCTGGATTAAAGTTTGATCAACAAAAACACCATCTTTTCTTTTCTTTCTTCTCCCCATTTTTCATCTTTTCTCCCTTTTCATCTCATCTCGCTCCCTTCACCCTCTCCTTTCATTCTCTCAGCCAATAAGAAGAAGGAGCGCCCCGAGATCTCCCTCCCGTCTGACTTTGAGCACACCATCCATGTTGGATTCGACTCCGTCACTGGAGAGTTCACGGTAAGAGGCCGCTCCACTCGGCACTGGCACTGCCGCAGCATCAGCGCAGCCTGACCGCGTGGCTGCTTGACCCACATGATGGCACGGCCAAGTGCTAAAGGCAGAGACGAGCCACGTTAGTCTAACCCAATGGACACACGCATTATGACCCCTCAGGCCTGGCTCACAGAGAGAGTCCTCACTTCTTCACGTCTCACGCTTGCACACTGGTGATTTAACAGGCCAGTGACTGACACTGTTCCTATTATAGCTATACAGTCTATTACATTTAGTCATTTAGCAGATGCTTTTATCCAAAGCGACTTACAAAGGAGAGGAGAGAGGAGAGGAGGATATACCCAAAGGGGTATTGGGCTTGGGACTGCAGTAAACTTTAAACAATGCTATATTTAGGGTGTTTGCATTAACTATCACACGGCTGTTGGATATGACAGCATGAGCTATAAACTCTATATGCTTGCTCAAACCTGAAGTCAGGATATGGATGTGACGCCTTGAGTGATACACTTTAGACACTATACACTCACTGGAACTTGAGGTCAGATTGTTTAATGTCTTGTTGGTCTTTATGGTGCCTGCTTGCGTGGTCACATATATGGGGGTGACCTCGTATTTCATCTTTGAATGAGGTGAAGATTGAATGCAAGCAATGCAGTTATGTGACCGGATTGACTAATTCCATTGTTGGCATGACATGGTTGTGTGAAATTTCAGCTAAATCACCTGGTCAGCCGCTGCATGCAGCGCTGATCAAAGTGGTCATCGTTCGTAAATCTGTTTTGCCAGTGTGAATGTCCTGCTAAATTCCATTTGGCTTGAAGCACACTGCCAGTTTGCTCCAAATAGCGCAGCCAGCTTAAGCATTCACAGCATCCCACTGCTTTCTCAGTGTTTGGGAATCAAGATGAGCAGGAGACCCAAGGCCACTGGTCCGAGCTGCCTTGTTCTGGTGATGGAAAAGACAGACTCATCCAAAGAAGTATTTAAAAAAAAAGGTGCCACACAGAGATTGATGTAGAGAATGATGGAAGTCTGCTCCCAACATGTGTTAGTTCAACACACCAGAGGGGTCTCAATCGTAAAAGCTCTCCATCTGACTGGACCGCCTCGTCTCAGAGGACGGCCAGTGCTGCCCTTTTCAGGTGCCAGTCGTTGTGAGCGACCCCTCTATTCTCTTCCCTCTTTTGGGTAAAATGAGGTGAGAGCAGGCAGCTTGTCTCCCCTCCCCTGCCCTCCGCTCCACTGCGGCACACCCCTGAGGGACCATAGGTAAGGATGGTTATAATGAGAGGTCGGGGATGACTCTCTCTTCCTCTCTCTCGCCCGCACGCTGTTCATCAGGACCACAGCAGGGCCCGCTCAGGGAGGCCGCACAAATGACTCAATTGAATTAGCTCCCGAAACTGACGGCAGGACCTATTGAGCTAACCGGCGGCGTGCGCTCTTCAATTTAGCCCTCTGAAGCCAGTCCTCTCTGACTCATCCTGTTTGTGTCTTTATGAGGCTTAGTCAATGCGTTTTCTGGGTTCTTTTATGGGTCCTTCTACAGTGGCTGGCTGTCTCTCTGCCATCCCCCATGGTTCTATAGTGCTGAGATTTTGTTCAGTTTGTCACTGGAGTTTCTGGTGAGGTTCTAGCCTAAATTTATAACTCATCCAGTATCATACTTTTTTTTCTTTGAGCTGCTCCATGTAACAGAATCTTGGACATGGATATTCTCTCGCCTAGTTCTACAAGACATCCACAGAGCCACTACACACACACTTGAATTCTCATGTATCTCATTCAACCACAAGATATTTCATACTATGTACACACTGACGCACACACACATGCATGTACACTGACCGAAATCCCCATATCCCTATTATTTTTAATAGATTCAAGACAGTTCTGCTCCCTTCCAAAGCGAGCTGAAGAAGAGAGCCTGAGCAGGCCCTGACCCAGTTCTCTGGCCACTACATCATTATTTCTTCCAGGTCTGAGAGTGTTCTTAACGTGTGTGTGTGTGTGTGTGTGTGTGTGTGTGTGTGTGTGTGTGTGTGTGTGTGTGTGTGTTTCTGTAGGGCATGCCAGAGCAGTGGGCTCGGCTGCTGCAGACTTCCAACATCACCAAACTGGAACAGAAGAAGAATCCGCAAGCCGTTCTAGACGTTCTCAAGTTCTACGACTCCAAAGAGACCGCCAACAGCCAGAAGTACATGAGCTTCACAGGTGAGACCCACACCAGAACAGCTTTCAGTGAATCTGCCATCATTAAACTGTTAGCTGTTTAAACCTGTTAACCTATTACCTAATTACTAACTCCTCACCCTTGTCTGTTTCAGATAAGAGCTCAGACACTTACAACTCCTCGGCAGCCGTGGTAAGTAGCCAGTCCACAACCACTCACTTGCTTCGTTTTGTAAAGTAAAGGTGCAGAAGATGCAGTTATGTAGAAATAAGTAAGTGCTTAAGGAGCAGTGTGACCACTTGAGCCTTAGACTGATGGTGATGACTGAGTGGTGATGACTGAGCTCCCTGTAGATGCCAATGAGAGCAAACTAGGACATGTGTGAAAGAGGTCTGATAAACAGAAGCAAAGGCGTAGGCAGATGAGGCCTTAGGACTGGTGGGAGTGTGAAAGGAGGACACAACAGGGAAGAGCAGAAGGCGGAGGATCACGTAGAGGTGGCAGCACAGGAGCGGAGAGATTAGCTGAGCTGGGCTGGGCGGGGTGCTGATGTACTGTACCGTCATGGAGCCCTGCTGGCAGACAGGCAGAAGGAGCGGCTCGGGGCCAAAGCGTGGGTCTGTGCAAACTGTAGCATCTTTCCTCCTGCCAGTCCTGCAGATGCGTCCTGCCAGGCTAGCTTCCTCCCTTTCTCTCTCTCTCTGTCTCTCCCTCCCTCACTGTCTCTCTCTCTCTCTCGCTCTCTCTCTCCCTCCTCCCTCTCTCTCCCTCCTCCCTCTCTCTCCTCTCCGCGCTGTGAATCAGCATCTTTTCCTTTTCATTAAGAGCCAGTATCTGCAGCCTGGCCTCCACCCTGGGGTGGGGAACAGGCGGATGCCGGTGGGGGGAGTGGACTACTGAGGCAGCCACGTTTAGCGGTTTGTATAGAGTATAGTCAGTGTCAGTGGGTTTGTTGGGAACCCAGCCTGCTCTGAGTCAGGTGAGAAGGATGTGGCAAATTTAGATTTCAGTAGCTTGTGTTGTGGCTGAATATGTAAACGGATGGAGGTACAAGAACACATCATCAGGGCAAGAAAGGAAGTTCCAGAAACTGAAATATAACTTTACTTGGAATGTACTGTGAAGAATAGTATCTAGTTTTACTGGGTTTAATTGTAACCGAAGTCGAGTCCTAGAGATAAAGACTGACGTACTGTATACTGGAATGTTCAGATTTGTCTCAAATTAAAGTGACCAATGGTGGATTACAGTGTGGTATTGTATTGGACTTTATGACTGTGTTGGAGTGTGAGTCAGTCATGTTGGCATTTGTCATGCTGTGGGCACGTTTGCTAATGTGACCGACCCATGCCCACTTCCTGTCTGGCTTGTCTCTCGCTTCCACAGAACTCCAAAACCGTGTCAGAAACCCCCGCAGTGGCCACCGTCTCAGAAGATGATGACGAAGATGAGGCCACGCCGCCACCTGTGATCGCTCCCAGACCGGAACACACAAAATCAGTGAGTTAGCTAGGAAATATCTCCCTCTATCCGCTCTCTCGCTCTCTCTTTCTCTCTCTTTGCTTTCTGTCTTTCTTTCTTTCTATCTATCCATCTATCCATCTATCTATCCATCTATCTATGCCTCTAAGTCAGTGAAGTACATTAGTGCCTTACAGCCAACCTGTAATTAGGTTCAGGCAGAGTTTAGTTTCATCAGAGGTGCTCTCTCTCATCCTCTTTCTCTCTCTCTCTCTCTCCCGCTTACTCTCTCTCTCTCTCAAACTCAAATTCTAAGTTGCTTTATTGTCAAGACTGCGTAGATCCAGTGATATCAAAGCACAAAGAATAATGAAATAATTTACAGTAATATGAAAGGCATGCACGACTCTCTCTCCCTTTCTCTCTCTCTATTCTTCTGTCACCTACTCTCCCCGCCCTCTCTCTTTCTCTCTCTCTCTCTGAGCTGGGAGCTTAGTCTTTGTCCGGGTCAGGAGGCGAGGCTGTGTGTGGAAGAGGTGACGCCTCACTGCACCTCCTTGATCAGCCCAGAGAGCATCACAGGGCTAGGGAGGGGGCTCTGGGGTGGTGTGGGGAGGGGTAGGGAGGCGGAGGCGGAGGCGCAGGGAGAGCAGGGGCTTTGAGGCGCCAGGCTGATTAAAGGTTTTCTCTGACGTTCCCGCAGCGTTAATGGGACGTTTCAGGGTGCTCCGGCAGCTGACAGGTGGGGCTTGTTTTCCAGAAGCAGCGGCAGCCCTTGATGTTAGAGGGGTGTGATGGGGTGGGGTTGGGGGGGGGGTCATGAGGGGTGGAGAGGGTGCGCTGTTTGATGGGAACCTGTGAGATGAGGGGTTTCGAGTTGGAGGGGGGATGGTGTTTAAGGTGGGGCCTTATTCACTAGCTTATCCACTGGAGTGCCGTCACTGGAGACACACACACACACCTTATCTACCACAGTTTTCCACATCCCCTTGAGCGGGATGCTTTGGGCTCAAGCAGGACAGTCACTGACACTGATGGCATCACAGCTAATGGCCACAGCAGTTTGTTTCCAGCAGTTGCAGCTGCTCAGTGTGTTCATCTCTTGTCTTTCTCAGCAGTGCCACTGTCAGCAATTACCCCAAGACTGTCAGACATCTCTCTCCCACACCCATAAATCCAGCCCATAAAAATGACACTCATCTTCACCCAGTCCGCCTTTGCAAGAACCTATTTATGGCCTAATGTCACAGAATGCATCATTTTACTACCCTGAGTGCTCGTGAAACAATAAGCCCCATGTCAGTCCTCTAGTCTCACCATGTATTTCTACTCTTTTTATAATGTTACCCCCAAACTAGTTTAAGGTTTTGAAACATGCACTGAGCGTCCATTGTCTCCAAAATAGAAGTAATTAGGTTTTACTAAGGATGGGCTTGTCTTTTCCACTGCTGGTCAAGGTTGATGGAGACTCATTTAGCTTCCAACAAACAAAGCATGTGTTCATCATTAAGCCGTGTGAAGAGGGGCTATTGTCACCCAGACGAGGAAATCCTCCAGAACAGCACAGCTGTAAGGTGGGATCAGCGTGGTAATCCAGAACATTCCTTGTGATATATGGTTTACTGCTCACATTTTCGCAGCTATCAATACGTGTGTCTGGGAGAGGGGACTGAAACATCGACTGAAGCTAAATGCCACTGAGATTAATAAAGATGTGGAATGTCCTCTTCTGTACTGAGGGATGAGAGAGATGGCTCTGGCCTGCGTCTCCTGTCTTGTCTTTTTGAGACATTCTTAAGGCAGTATTTTTAGTGTGGCGGCCCACTGCCTGAGCGCTCACGTGGTCCAGGCCCTCCGAGTGGTGCCCCTTCTGCCACAAGGAGTTAGTCACTCAGGGGCCTGGAGTGAAGAGGAGAGGTGGGAAAGCGAGAGAGGGAGGGAGGGAGATGGGGAGAGAAGGAGTGGGGGGAGAGAGAGAGAGAGAGAGAGAGAGAGAGGGAGGGAGAGCCCAGTTAAGCAGACACACCGAAGGGGCAGCCAACCAGTGATTTCATCAAATCTCCTGCAAGGATAAATTGGCCTCACAAACAATAGGAGCCACTGATGTTAAAACCTCCTTCGCCCAAGCAGGAAACCAAGGAGATTTGGCCCAAGCTTGCCAAGCATGTTTGGTCCAACAACATTTAATCAGCAATAAAGCTGTCGTCCGCACTAAGCACCATTGCAGAGAGCGAGCAGGTTTATGTGTGGACAAACAAAACGGTCCACACAACCTTGCCATAGGCTGCTTTTTCCCCCACTGGATCTCCATGGCAACGATGTTGGCAAAGGGTTTAATACAAAGCTCTAATGTTAAGTCATAGTGTCTAATGTTCTCTTTCTCCTTCTCTCTTTCTTTCTGTTGTATCTTTCGCTCTGTCGCAGATATACACACGCTCTGTGATTGAACCCCTCCCTCCGCCCCCCACCAAAGATGCCGCCACCTCGCCCATCTCGCCACCATCGGCCGAGAGCAGCAGCCCCACTCCCACGCCCTCTTCCACAGCCCCGCGCAGCGCCGACAAAACCCGCAAGAAGACAAAGATGACAGACGAGGAGATCCTGGAGAAGCTGCGTGAGTGATCTCGCACTGGCCGTATGGATGACTGCTAATGTTAATCCCTGTTTACACACACACACACACACACACACTCTCTCTCTCTCTCTCTCTCTCTCTCATACATACACAGGCGTGTGCACATATGCACAGACATACCCACACACCCACACACAGACACACACACTCTCATACAAACACTCATACATAGTGTTTTATTTTTATTTCACATGTGGTACAAACATAGCCATAAATGTACCCACACAAAATCGCCAACGTACAGTCACACATACAGTCTCACCAAACCTCAGTAGTTGGCATAGACCAATGAGGTCCCTTGTGTCCTGTCACTCGAGTGTCACTGGTGAAAGAGGGGGTTGGAGTGCAGCGTATTTGCACATGTGGCTTGCCAGATTTTTTTTCGCTCTTTTTTTTTTTGTGTTTGTTTGTCATGTTAACGAATCTGGGTTCGCCCCTCATACAACCATCATATTGTGTTAAGCAACTTTTCATTTTTGAACACTTCATGCTACAGACGTGCTCAGATCGCCCTCTACTGGTAAGAAAGGGAATTTGTCTGTCCTGCCTGGCTCCAGAGTGTCTCCCGCCCCTTACTCTTCCTTCTCTCTCGCTGGTCTGAGCTCTGATTGGTTCTGTCTCGTCCAGATTCTCCGCCCCTCTCTGGTTGCTGAGTGACCCAGTTGGACTGACAACTTTCCCACACTGTGCTCTCCTATTGTGACACTTGTTTCTGCATTGCATTGCAAATAATGCATTGTCTACAATGTCCTTCTCCCTCTCTCTCTCTCTCTCTCTCTCTCTCTCTCTCTCTCTCTTTCTTACCCTCCCTCCCTTTTTCTCTGTGTCACTCTTTGTCCATCAGACCATCTGTTTTTTCCCTTGATTTGATGATGTTTGCATTCTGCAGGTGCGACCTGCATGTACCTGATTCCACCTTTAACCCTAACCTGTATTGATTGTTGCCCTTTCGCACTTATTTTCTAGTAATGGAAACCAACCAGCTTGGAAAACAGCAGAACATCTCAGCACTCTATTCTATTGCTGTACTACATTTTTGCATCAACATAATTTGTAATTCATAAGCAAAGTGTCACCTTTTAAACTTTCCATGTGTTAAGATCAATTAGAAAACCAGGCCCATCTAGAATTATACAAGGACTAGGTCATTTTTATTTGGTCTGCTAAATGGAAGAATGTGTTTCCCTTAAAGCAGTGGGTGATATTGATTATCTGAGAAGCCATGATATTTAGCAAGGGTCTAGAGAGAGTACTTTGTCGATTAAGAGTGCTCTTGGTCAAAACCCGCCTCTCTCTCAGTCTCTTCATTGATCTCTCGCTCTTGTCTGTCTGCCCTCCACGTTGATCTTTCCTTCATTCTCTTTTTTTCCGTCCCTCACAGTTCAAACTGGCCTGACGAACACAGTGTTTCCTTGGTTCCTCTCTAATGTGTCCATTTATGTCTCTCTCTCCTGGTTTGTAGGGAGTATCGTCAGTGTGGGCGACCCTAAGAAGAAGTACACGCGCTTTGAGAAGATCGGTCAGGGGTATGTGAGCGACCATCCACAGTACCACATAAACCACATGAAAGGAACCTAAAGACAGTGTCTGCTTCCTCTTACTGATAAAAGCCTCTGTCACTCACACACGCTCCTCCTCTGTCTCACCAGGGCGTCTGGAACAGTTTACACAGCGATAGACATTGCCACTGGACAGGAGGTAAGAGCGTCTCACTGAGTCCCTGCCTCTCTGATCTCCCTTCATCCCACCATAGACCCATTGAGCCCTCTTTATTAATCTCATATTATCATCACAATACATTTAATTGATAATGCACTGATTGTGATGTAATTCAAGAAGTACCAAAGAGTACAGACACAATGCACATAGCAAAGAAGCAAGCAAGGCCATCTACTTAGAACAGATTAATAGAATTAGGAGAAACTGTTCAGATTGCTTGGTATCAAGACTCCATAATGCCCTCGGGTGGCCAGGAAGAGTGCCAGCAATTGAGGTCCAGCCAATCAAAATGCCCTGTACTCTGAAGGAGTTTGTCTTAGCATATTCCTGGGGACATTCCGGTTTAAGATGTCCTGGATTTCATATGGAGAACACAAGAGAGGAACACTTCCATGAGATGAGCTGGGATGTCAGGAGGAGAGATGTTTCTAGCACTGAGAGTGGCAGCCAATGCAGTGAGTGTAGAAACAGAGTATCACATTCATGGTTGTTCCCATTACCCTGTCAGGGCCTTCCTCCAGTCTTTACACACCAGTGCCCTCTGGCCACCCAGACAGACTGGAGAGAGACAACATGACTGTCACGCTAAGCCTTCTCAGCCCCTGGATCTGTGCATTATTGATGACCATCACATTGAGGCCTGCCCGCTAGAGGAGTTAGCTTGATAAACCCTAGCCAGCCAGTAGGGAGTTAACGTTCTGCACTCTGATGTGTGTTTTAATCCTAAACTGCATCGGGACCTGTAGGCTGGACTGCCCCCTGCTGCTGCCATTGTTCTTGTTGTGTGATGGAGCTCAGAGCTGGATCTGCTTTCACTTGAGAGGCTCTGGGAAAGGCACCTGGTTAGGCAGAGAGGCTCTGGGAAAGGCACCTGGTTAGGCAGGCAGGTCTCAGACCTGCAGCCTTGCCAGCTCAGAAACAGAGCCCAGTGGCCTGTGGCCTGTGGAGATTCAAAGAAATTTAGTGTCCCTCATTTCCATAATTCTAAATATTTTCAAACAGACAGTTAGAAACCGGAGTCAGCCTTGGTAGATACTGGGGTATGCTGTGGTTAGGAATCAAGGTATTTTGTACAGGACGTTCTTCTATAATTAAAAGCATAACTGAGGAGAGGAGAGTTGGCTGTGTTCATGTGTTCTCATATACATTTATCTCTCTGCAGGTGGCCATCAAACAGATGAACCTCCAACAGCAGCCCAAGAAGGAGCTGATCATCAATGAGATCCTGGTCATGAGGGAAAACAAGAACCCCAACATTGTCAATTACCTGGACAGGTGCGCTTCATACAAGCAACTACCACTTACAATGGACCAGCCAGGTTAATTAGAGGGTTAACCGATGCAATTACCCTGGGAGTCATTCTGACTATCTTCTCCAGTGACTAAGTCTTAAACTCTGATGGCTGCACCACTCTGATGTGAACCATATAAACATGGTCGTAATTGCTTGACAACGGGTAATATTTCTGAGTGATGTGATGGCTTTTATAGCTTATTAGATGGATCTGGTGTCTGTGAGGTTATGTTGTTTTCTATGGAGGTGGTTGGAGGGGCGGGTGGCTGGCGGTATGATGTACGTGGTCTGCTGGGACCTACTGTCTCCTGTTTCTATAGCAACGTGCCTCACCCTGGCCAATATGTTGCAATCCTTTTTTATGTTTGTGTTTACACTCTGCTGTCTATAGTTACACACATTTCCTTCAGCAATGTAACCTGATGATGCTGGGTTGTCTAGTTGCCATAGCTACCGCCTGCGCTTGCCCTGGCATGGCTGCATGTGTGATTGCGGTTGTCTGGTTTCCGTAGTTACCTGGTGGGTGATGAATTGTGGGTGGTGATGGAGTATCTGGCCGGAGGCTCGCTGACCGACGTGGTAACGGAGACGTGCATGGACGAGGCACAGATCGCCGCCGTGTGCCGTGAGGTGAGTGAGGGAACACCATTACATCAGCACAGATCACATTACACACTACAATAACTAGCCAGCTGTGCAGAGACCCAGGCCCAAACACAAGTCAGTCCCAATCCCTCATCTTATCTGTATAAAGAACACTGACCTGCCAGAGAGGATTATCGCTGTCAATTCCTCATCTCTACGGTCAAATGCAAAGGCTTTTAATGACAAACAGCCTGGCAATGAACAGATAGGCTTTTAATGACGCACAACACCACAACAATTCTGGGTCTGACTTCAAGTGTCCACTCGTACTGGACTGGATGCCCATGTCTTCATACTGAGGTCTGAGGTGCTTACCTCCATCTGAGCCCATGTTTTCCTCTGCTCTCTCTGCAGTGTCTTCAGGCCCTGGAGTTCCTGCACCTTAGCCAAGTGATCCACAGGGACATCAAGAGTGACAACATCCTCCTGGGAATGGACGGCTCAGTCAAGCTCAGTGAGTTGATGTGTGCATGTCCTCCTGCTTCCTCATCAGCACAGCACAGCTGAATTAGTGTTGAAGGAGCCTCTGTAGATGTTAGTCATAGTCACTTGTTTGAAAAAGACTTCTTGTGTCCACGTTGAAATGGGAGTTGTAAGCACATAGCCTTGAGTCTCACAAGTTACTGTGACTACTGATGTGATGCTATTGTAATTCCTACTTATCACCAGCAGAGGGAGTAAGTGCTTCATTTACACAATGCTTCTGAGTGGCATCAGTTTGTGATTGAGATTTAATTCTTGTGTTGCATTTGCACATTGAGAAAGTTATAGGATATTGATAATCTGAAAACCAGTGACATGATTATTCTTGTTAAAAACAAATCCTTAAACATTAACTCATGTGTTTCTGTATCTTTTCTTCCTCTCTATCTCTCTTCTCCTGCCCTCCCTTCCCTTCTCTCTTCTTGCATCTCTTTTTCTCTTCTCTTCTCCTTTTTCCTCTCCTCACCTCTCCTCTCCTCCCTCTGCCTCTCCAGCTGATTTTGGCTTCTGCGCCCAGATCACCCCTGAGCAGAGCAAGCGCAGCACTATGGTGGGCACGCCCTACTGGATGGCCCCGGAGGTGGTGACGCGGAAGGCCTACGGGCCCAAGGTGGACATCTGGTCCCTGGGCATCATGGCCATCGAGATGATTGAGGGGGAGCCGCCCTATCTCAACGAGAACCCGCTCAGGGTGAGACTGGGCTTGGGTCAGGGGAGCGTAGAGTTTGGTGCTGATTATACCTGTAGCACTGACATATTTAGGAGATGGTTAGGCTATAGATGTTAGCATGCTAGATCAGCTAGATCGAAGCATTATTCGAGAAAAAAGAAGGGATTCCACCTAATCCGGTTTGTCTCTGAGGTATTCAAGTGCAGGAGTCAGCTTTAACTCTCCGGTCTGCGCCGTTGTTTTCTTCCAGGCGCTGTATCTCATAGCAACCAATGGCACCCCAGAACTGCAGAACCCAGAGAAGCTGTCGGCGGTGTTCAGAGACTTCCTGAACCGCTGTCTGGAGATGGACGTGGAAAAGAGAGGCTCTGCTAAGGAGCTTTTACAGGTGTGTGTATGTGTGTGTGAACTGGTTGAAGCGTCTTTTTAATATAACTTTGCTTCAAATTTGCAAGTGTATGTTTTTAATTTCATGTCTTAAGCCTACAGCCTTGATATTTAGCCTTTCATGGTTGATATATGTTGAGCTGTCAGAAACCTAATCAGGACAAGGTGTCTCTAGGCCAGCTGGGTGGATGAGGAGAGCGGAAGCAATAAAATACCCATAGTCCTACTTTAAAACATTTGTCAGGATTTATAACCCGGCTGATAAGATGTTAATGTACACCTCTCCCTGCTGGTTTGGTCTGAGTGCTATCAGTGTGTTACTATGAGGCTGCAGCTCCTACCCAGCACTTACCCTCCCACACAGGAGACATCAGATAAAGCAAGGACATTTGTGGGAAGGAGGGCTTAGTTCTGCTTTAGGAACACAAAGAGCAGCACAGAGAGAGGCTGAACGCCACATCTGTCTGATCAGTAAAGTTTTATAACTCCATGGTGAGTCAGCCCTTCGGAAGACGAGGGAAGAATAGGCAAGGCTTATGAAATCACTGCAAGCTGACATTCTTCAGGTGAGAGTCTGGATAGCTGTGGTGTACAAAGGTGTGCTGGTTTTTGTGAGAAAATGTAATGGCCTTGACAACAGTAGGTGAAGAGAGAGTGAGGGTGGTTGAGTGGGTGGAGTGGTAGAGCTTGTGGTTAACGGAAGTGCATACAGTCCTTCTAGGGGAATAATTTCACAATTGGCCATTACTTTGTATTCTCTGAAACTCAAAGTGGTGTTCTCATATGGCTCCGACCAAGTCATATCCTCCTGGGAACCAAGAAAAATGAACAGAATAGCTCAAAAGAGTAAGAGGGTATGCATGAAAAACAAATGTCAACTACAGAGGATACAAGTTTATGTGTTGGTTCTCAGGAGGTTGCCTAACATTTATAAAGCAAACTTCAACTCTTTATCCCTCCGCAATGCAGAACGAGGTTCAGGAAAGAATGTGAAAGTTAGACTCTCTGAACGATGTTTTCCCTTCCATCCCCTCTCTCAGCACCAGTTCCTGAAGGTGGCCAAGCCGCTATCCAGTCTCACTCCGCTCATCCTGGCGGCCAAAGAGGCGGCCAAGAACAACCGCTAACCCCCAACTGGAGCACACCACCTCCACCCACCACCACCACCCCATCCTCTCTGTCCCTCTCTGTCTCTTCCAGCCTCTCTCCTACTCTCTTTCTCTTCCTACCTCTTTGTACCCCTTCCTCTTTCTGTCCATCAGGGGGAGGTGGGCCCCTCGTGTGGAGGTTGTGAGAAAATACCCCTCCTGTGATTGCCACCCTCAGGGTGTGTGAGGTGGCCAGGCCACGAAAGGCCAGCATAGAGGCGCAGAGAGATGACATCACGGAGACATGAAGGACCTCACTGGGGACGTGAATGGTACTCCAGGCCCAAAGGACTTTTAGGGAAGGATTGGCCTGTAACTTGCTTTCACAAACGAAGCGTATATCCTCCTGCTTCTTCCCACATCACTGACTTTCTTTGGGTTCTGGGATTTCATTTGAGCGTCTCTCTTTCTCGCTCTCTCTATCTCTCTCTCTATCACTCTCTCTCTCTCTCTCTCTCTCTCTCTCTCTCTCTTTCTCTCTCTCTTTCTCTGTCTCTTTCTTCCCTTTAAGTTTTTTTTTTTTTTTTGCCTGAATGTTTGTATGTAAGACCAGAAGTCGATTTGTCAGTTTTAATGTACTGTATGGAAAGTGCTTTTTTGTCATTTTACTTTTTTTTTAAAATGAAAATACGATTTTCTTCTGGGTTTGATTGTAGAGTAGCGGAGCTGGGGGATATGAATCTGGTACAGATTTGTGACTATTACTTCATAAAAATATAAAACACTTTCTTGGGAATGATTCTGGTACTGAAATGAAAGTGGTACGCATGTCTTTAAAACAAAAATAAACTATTGATTTGGATAATAATACAAAATGAGAATAATAATCTAAGTTAAGGTACATGAAGGATGCCTGTTTATGATATCAAGTCATTGTGTCAGGTACTGCAAGAGGTTCAATGTTTCACCTGACAGACCTGAACCGTCCTCACCACCTCTGAAAATGTGTATATTTCTCTGTTGACAATGGCTCAAAGCCGAAAGAAAAACAATTAAAGTTCATTACAGTCTTTGTATAGCATTGAGTGTGAATGTGTGTGTGAGTGTGTGTATGTGTGAGTGTGTGTCAGCATGCATTTGTGTGTGGGTGTGTGTGGTCACAGAAATTTAATAGAAAATGTTGATGTTTCCAAACCCAAATGCTTTAAGCGAGTTTCTTTTTTATGTAGCGTTAATGTACCTTTTGGCCTTAAAACTGTTTCACAGAATGCAAGACTGTTTATTACATGAGTTCACGCTAAACATCATCATCCTCATTTGGATGTATGAACCTAGGAGATGAAGAGTGGCTTGGCAGGCTTGTGAAATAAACAGTCTTGTTTATCCTGTGTACTTGAGCCATACACTCTCTTGTTTCTAAAGTCATTTTGATTCCAGTGAAGATTCTCAACTGACGTGGGACAAAATAAACTCTCCGAAAGTTTCTCCTGTTGTGTCGAGCCGAGCCTCCCTTGCTGCTGCATGCATTGCGATACGTGTTGTGTAACAGTGGAAACTTCCGGACGCTTTTTCCTGCTTTCTCTGCACTGGAGACGCCACTGTGCCGCCGGTATGCGGCATCATTATGTCACCTCTCCCTTCACCACGCACTCCACTGACCCCCCTGCGACCAACCAAACTAGTGACGGTCCCCTCGTTTTCATCCCCTTGTGTTTTGAGTCCACCTGCCCACTCCCACCCCCCCTCCCCACACACACACACATTCTGTCCTAGTCCTCAGGCTGCATAATTGGGGTTATGAAACAGCAGAGATGCAGGGCGACCCACTGGAATGTTTTCTGTTTTTGTTTTTGTCTGTCTGGCTGGCCTCATTATGGAGGTAGATGCAGGCCGTTATGGGGCCGAGGACAAGATGCTCCAGTATTGCCATCTGACGAGTGGGGATTCAGGTGATACTGGGCGCGCAGGATGACTGATCATGTTTCAGCAGGTTCTGTTTGCTTCTCTGCACCCCCTTCCTTTTGTCGTGCCTCTGTGCTACCGGCATATTCAGGCAGCTTGGATCTCAACTTACTGTTGTTCTACAGACAGAGTTTTTACTTGCTGTAGTGTGTTACCTGATTTGATATCTTTCTGAAAAAAACGACCTTGAGCTCAAATCTAAATGACAGGCTAATAACAGTGGATGTAACCGTCTCGGTTCCTGATCTTGTTTTCATGCCATGAGTGAAATTAGATTTTTTTTTCTTTAATTAAGCGGATTATTAAGGTGCTCAGACTCCTAAGCTGTTCCTTCATCCTTGAGGCTGAGGAATGGATTTCGACTGGGTGGTGCTGTGATGGTGGGGAGGGGAGGGGATGGCAGGGAAGGGGGATCAGAAGAACCAAATAAATGGAAATGGGTTCTGCCAGTGTTAAGTCCTGGTTATGCAACACAGCAGATTGCTGACTTGTTTGCTAGGGTAGGCACTTACATCTCTAAGGCACCCCAGTGAATCCTGCGGGTGCACAGCTCGGCTTCTTGGCAACCTGCCAGCCATGCACCCCCCCTACCCACCCCTCACCCCCCTTTAATTTTATACTTGTATTTTTGTGTTGCAATATTCCCTTTGTCACCTAAGTCATTTGTATTTTGTCTTCCCGCACAGTTTCTGAGAATGTACAATAAAAGAGTAATGCAGGGGGTGCTTAATTTCTAGTCCCTCACAAATGAGCTCTGTGTGTGTGTGTGTGTGTGTGTGTGTGTGTGTGTGTGTGTGTGTGTGTGTGTGTGTGTGTGTGTCTGTGTGTGTGTGTGTGTGTGTGTGTGTGTGTGTGTGTGTGTGTAGCAAGGGTGTGAGAGAGTGCATGCATGTGCGTAATGGTCTGAATGTGACCTTTAGTGAATTGCTGCATGCTCCAGTGCTGCTGCAGAAGTGTCCTTCTCATGCCTGAGCTGTTGTGTTTCTCACAGTTACACACAGAATCCAAAGGCCATGGGGCTCTTCTATTAGGGGGTTTACCACCTACTTGGTTACTTGCCCAGGTCTGCCACTACACTACATACTCGGAATACCCCCCAGGTCTGACATAAACATCCCATAGTCCACACTGGCTCACAGTGACTTCCAGCATACTGTGGGTCTTATGTCAGTTTTTGTGGTGGTACCCGCTCTATTGTGGGTTGTGTTAGATCCTCAGTAAATAATGTGAATAAAACATAATGAGGTTCACTTGATTTTGGCTGCTTGTAGCAAATATGACCAACAACAGGCTGCTGTGTGAGTTTTAGACTTTGTGTTGTTGTTTGTATTCATATTTGGATTCCTGCTGAGATTTTAGAACACACATTTTTGAATATCTTACAATTGCATCATCATCTCTCCCTGGTTGTTAATGTCTTTTTCAACCTCTTTCCTCCATCAACGTTTCTTGCTGTTATCATTATTTACCTCCCCTCCATTTCTTAATCCCTTTCTCCTTTTTCCCTTTCTTTTTCTCCCTCCAAATCGCCCTGCTCTGTATCTCACTGTGTTTATTTCCCTTCTCGCTCTCTAAGTCATGTCCTCTCCGCACAATGAATCCCCTCACAGTGGAAATCTTGCTGACGGTGCACTGGAGAGGTTTCCTATAGTGCGGTGGAAGTTGGCCAATGTGTGACACTCCGTGTGGACAAGGACACACTATTCCCCTAAAGCTAGAAAGGCAGGGGGAGGAGAGCTCTTAATGCAGAGAGCCCTCTATGCTATTCTCATTACACACAGCAGCTCTCCCATCATATGGCACAGTCCACACTTTGCCTTTTGGATGCTCTCCAACAATTAGACCACAGGAGAAAGGCTTTAAACCTTCAAACAGCTGGGATGGGTGGAGAGCTCAGCTTCTCTTGAGCTGTGTGATGTCCAGCAAATTGCCAGGCAACCTCAGCATGCCCTCATTTGGTAAAGGAAAACTCATGGGACCTGCTTCTCCCTTTTTTAAAGGCTCTGAGCTAAATAAGCTGGGCTGAAAAAAGGTTTTGGTTTTAACACATATTTCACCGAGTTCTGCTCCTCAGTCACAGTACTGCAGCATCCTTCTTTCATTTTGTAACTCCAAGGTCAACATCCCGGTGATGTCACTGTTGCCATGGGAGACCCAGGTGTTACTGCAGGTGCTGCAGTGTTGTTAGGTTCTCTGTCACTCCGCTGTGGGCTTGTGGGATTCCCTGGCTGAGTGGACCTGCCCCAGAAGGTGACTGCTCAGCCTGGATTCTCTCCTGATACCACCAGGGGTGGACAGTAATGAAGAACATTTACTTGAGTGCTGTACTTAAGTACATTTTTGAGTATCTGTACTTAACTTGGGTTTTATTTTTTTGGGGAACTGATGACTTCTACTCTTCTACATTTGAAAGACAAATTTTGTACTTTTGACTACTCTACATTTGTATGAAGGTTCCTGTAACTTGTTACTTTGAAGCACAGCTTTGAAGTCAGCAGATACATTTTCTTTCTTTTCTAAGATACGATGTTTTTGGCACAGTCAAGTTCAAAGTGCTTGCTGTAATTTTTTTAATTATGGCTACATCAGATAAAGATGATTATTTCTAACCAGAACACCCATGCCCATATCTTAAATATTTTAAATGAAGAGAGATTCATATGGTTTTAAATGTTTGCTCTATCTACCATGCACAAACACTGCCTTCCAACCTGAGAAAGCATGCCGAGGTGTTAAAAAATGTGTTTAATTCCAGATAAACATTTTTAAAAGTCTGTGCTTGTAGTAGTTGCAGTTTTATGCTATGTTGGTCAAATTACTTTTAATGGATTTTTATGGATGCAGAATTAACTTTACTTACTAAAGTACTTTTAGAGATATATGTTTTAATTTGGTCAAATAAAACAAACTACTATTAGTAGGAATTGGTACAAAAACAGGCCCTGGGGCTAAATTATTAAAGACGGTCATCATGGCCAGTCCTAGCCTCTTTGGGTCACTAGGCACTTTTTTTTTTCTTGCTGTTTAGTGTTTTCATGCTGTGCTGATTCTGTGCAAAAACCGTCAGTTAAATAGCAGTATGCTCATGGCTTAACTTTCTCGTGGCTGTTTTTGTTCTATTTTCATCTAATATTTTGTAAGTGGCTTTGGACAAAGCTTCTGCTAAATACCTTAACTATGACTATAACTATAAGCATTCCAAATAGACAATTGGTTTAATGCATATTGATTGGCCGCCATTCCAAGAGCTCTTTACATCTAAATCATCATACAAACAGGCACAGCTTTAAAAGAAAACAATTTTATTCCAACCATACACCACTTAGGACTCAGGACTTTCATAATTAACTTGTTTAGTTGTACACTCTTACTTTAGTAAAAAAAATGGGCAGGTTAAGAAAACACCTGGATCAAAACAAACAGCAACGCAAAAACCACTTGTTCCTTTTATGTCATGAAACGTTTGAAAAGTCAGCATTTAAATACTATAACTGTAAATCATTTCCCAGGGGGGGGCTGATACCCCCGAACCTGGTTTTTACTCCCATAATCGGCATTGAACACCTAAAAACATGATCCACCACTGGATGCTACATGCAAAAAAAAATCTCAAACAAAACATTTCAATAAAGTCTACCTATGCCATTACCCAATTCTGACCGTAGTATTGTTTTTTTTTATCTGTACTTTTAAACGTTTTGGTGTAATTTATTATCACGCTGTAACCTCTCCCCTGCTCTCTGTGTCGGGCTGAGGTCCTCCACACACACACACACACACACACAATGCGTTTACATTCAAAAGAAAATGTGCTTTTGGATACTGAAAGAAGCTTTTGGGGGTCTACTAGAATAGATTTACATGCTTCAATGTTCCAGAAACACATATTTGTTCTCATACTGTACATCTCTATTCACCCTCTGTCTAAAACGCTCTGTTAGAGCTCCTGTATCTTTAAACCCCACCTCCCATCCCCGATGAGCCCAGTGTGCCCTGATTGGACAGCTAGGCGGGCAATAAGGATTGTGTTATGAGATTGTGTCATCTTGTAATAAAGGACAAGGGCTGGAATTCTAAGGAGGTGTGTATTTTGGCCTTGTAACATTGCAGATGGTTTACATGCACAAAAAGCTATATAACACACTAAAGGAAAGGGAGGGGGGCAGAAAAGCATAATGTCCTCTTTAAGTATTTTTAAAAGCAAGTACTAAAAACCTGACTGAGCTTTCACTTGTATTGGAGTTTGCCCATATACGTTGACTGAAGTAATACAGTTGTGCTTTGTCCACCTCTGGGTACTGCCCAAGCCTGGGTGGGTCCCACTGCCAGTGTTTCCATTCTGGAGCCATTGCTTATTATGCTGTCACCCCCCTCGGCAAAGCCAGGCACTGCTTACATAATTGAGACTGCTGCAGAGAAGTGCTGCAAAGTTCCCCAGCCGAATACACACTATACGCTGAGCTCAGGAACTGGCATACAGCTATTCAGACATGCATTTATTTATTTATTTCACAAGAATATATTTATATATATAGCTTATAACAGACATATACTGATTTAAGCTTATAATGTGATGTGTTGTCTTTGCATTAGTAATGATGCATAAATACAGATGAAGCATAATGTTAGATGTAATAATGTGAACCAAAATGTTAGATGTCTTTCAGTATTGAATGGATTAAGCCTCTAAAATGTAACATCATGCCAATGTATCCTAGCATCTACCATGTGTAGTCATCTTGAAACATTAAGCCAGAGTATTCCAGTGATGAGTAAATGTCAGGGTTTTTTCGACATTCTCTAGAAAAAGGGACCCTTCTCCTAAATGTTTACATAAACCATTGCCTATGTTACTAAAACATGTATTTGCAATAACCATGGATGTGTTATATAGCACAATCTCATTCACTGCATCAATAATGTACTGACAATTCCAACCACAACAGGTGGTTTCATTAGGCAGCTTGTGCTTTCTCACTGAGTGACTCACTCTGGAGTACACTGCTGCAGAACTAAGTTATCAGGGTTGTTATCAAGTGGTTCTTGTCTTTGAGATTATGCAGTGTCTTATGTGTGGAGCTGTATCTAAACAGTGCATCCTGTATGTTGTAATCCAGCAGGAGATGAAGAAAAAGAAGAAAAAGCTTTGAGGTCTCCAATCATACGCAGGAGTTCACCCTGCGTTCCGGCTAATTGGGGTGGTAAACTCAACTCTTAATGATTTTCATCGGGACAGGGATTGAGCTGAACTTGGGTCTTCCTGGGGTGAATGGTTCACGCAACTAATCTATAGTCAGTGGTTGCACCGTGATCACAGTGGTTACACAGGCCATGACATTCTCCAAAGGCCATTTCATTCAACCCGAACACTCTCTGCCCACACCAGCGTAATGAACACTGAAGGAAAGCCTGGCCAGTTGTAATCTTGCTGCGGTCTACAAATCATCCCATACCCGCTGTC
The DNA here is from genome assembly GCF_900700415.2 of Clupea harengus. Classification (NCBI taxonomy): domain Eukaryota; kingdom Metazoa; phylum Chordata; class Actinopteri; order Clupeiformes; family Clupeidae; genus Clupea; species Clupea harengus. Next base: position 12,417,610 of record NC_045160.1, on the reverse strand, counting down.
AAGAAAACGCCTTAGAGGTCTGATTACTTGGGGTGAGGCAGAGGGCTGGGGGACATAACAATAAACACTAGGGGTAATAACGTGGTTTTGCAGTGACCATTCCCAGTGTTTGAAATTTATGACAACATGCTTACAACGACAGAGGGTTTTTCAGAGAACGTTTCCTTTGCCTTGAGATTGATTTCCACGTTGATGTTCTCCTCCGAAAGATTTATTCAACTCCCTCGTGTCCAGCGCAGATGCATTTTGCTTGTTGGACAGTCTCTGATTGCGTAACGCAGCAGGGATCGATCTCCTCCTTCTTCCTGCCTCGAGCTCATCCAAATTACTGCGCAAGATGCAATCAACTGTGGCACGCGTTGTAACACGCGCGCCCAAGTGGTATGGGAGCTGACTGCGGTAAATCTGTCACGGGATACCTTACTCTGTTCCTCCTCAGTCTACTAGCACCTGGGTCTCACGTGCACACAGAACAGAGCCGTACTAGCGACATCAGTTGGCCGTTTCGGCTCCGCAGTTACCGGGAGATCCCAACGGTCTGCAACGCTGCTTTTTTAGTCATTGCACAGACTTCCAGAACCCACAGATCTTAATAGGTGTGAACTTAAGTTCCTCTGCAAAACTGTTGTTGAGGTAAGAATGACGTTAACTACATATTGCAGAGGTTGCTGTATGCGCTACTACAGTAGTTGTTTTTTATGTTTTCTTTATGTGCGTGTGACTGATTCGTTTTAATTAGTTAGGATACAGTTGTCACGTATTGTGCACATACATTTCCGGTGCAGCTGTGACTGTTAAGCGAAGGTACTTCTGAAATGAGCTCACCAGTGAGCAGCTGGGGTGGAGGTAATCCTGTAAGAAACACAACAGCTATCCAGTAAGTGTCATACACAGACCAATACGCCTGAGCAAGGTAAACTCTTTTGAAAGCCTCTATGGGCAAGTAGACAAAACGTTCTTGATAGTTTTTCATGGATAATGGGCAAGTCAGATCTGTCTCACTCTCTCTCGCTCTCTCCCTGCCTTTATTTCTATGTCTGTCTCGGTGTCTTTCTATTCTTTCTGCTGTCCTGGCACAAACATCTGCAACAGCGCTTTCTGCGAATGTTTACATATGACTTGTGTATGTGTGTGTGTGTCCACACACCAAGCGAACAAAAATGTTGAGTGGACTTAGCTTGCATTGGTATTGCGTAAGAATGTAGCCATCACTCTGATATGACATCAGTAAGGGAGTGGGTAGAGACGACTACCTCCTATCGATACACTGGAGCTGAGCCGATCCCGGGCTCCTTCCCCTAGCAGGCGGCAGAAGATTGTGGAGCTGATCTGGCTCAGATCCCCTTGCCAGAGTGAGCTGCTGAAACATGTGACGTCTATGTGCTGCAGTGGTAAATGGCTCTTATAGTGTAGTTGGAGCCTTTCAGAGGCGAAATAAAAACAGGATGTATGATGAATAGTCAGGTTTTTTTTAAAGAAATAAAGGTGCTTTTTTACACAGTTTACATAGGGAAGGAGAATTTTGATTTGGTTTGGCATTGGTAATAGCAGATTTATTGCAGACAGCAGAATAGCAGACACTTAGATAAGTGATGTTTTGCAACAGCAACAGTCACCTTTGACATCCAGGAGAGATATCAGAGGCAAGGGATGGTATGTTTGTAACAATCATTACCTCATTACCATATAGGTCAAATCCGCTGGTCTCTGTGGTGAAGTGACACAAATATGCTTCTCTCTCTTTGTGTGTGTGTGTGTGTGTGTGTGTGTGTGTGAAATCTGATATGTTAAGGCACTTTTTTATACCATGTAAGGGTATCTGTTTTTGTATTAGGTGGTGCATCAGCCTTGCTCTCCAACAGCAAAAGTCTTACTGTCAGCTTCAGTTTGCTTGGATGCACAGGTCTCATCTGACAGGATCTGAGATTCACATTCAGGCTCCAGCTCCCCTGGCTGAGTAGGTTACTCTTGCCCACAATGTCCACACTGTTGTCTGTATGTCATTGAGGTTTCCCAGTGACTCCTCTCTGTATACGGGATTCCTAACGTGCTTGTTGATTGTGGACTTTTTTGATTTGGAAATAGGGTGGACAAGCCCTGCAACACTGAAACAATATTAATGACCATTCTGAGGGGTATGGTGTTTGTAAACCATAACCACTTGTTGCATTCTACTGCAGGTGCATGTTCCTGGGTGATACCGCAGGTTCATTATATACTGTATATATTGTAGGAATAATATATTTGGAGTTTGCACAGTCAGAAAAGGTGCTTTTATGCAGAGGATGCATTCATTAGTTCAAAATTAAGTTGATTTAGCTATTTACCCCAATTGACATGTCATCAGGTCTCTTAAAATTGAATGTAGTTCTTTCAGACAGCAGTCATTTTTGTTTGTATGGCAGCAGCTGAAAATAGTCAATCATTTTAGTGGGGACAATACCCATAAATAAAACATGCAAATATGAAATAACAGACGACAAAACATTTAAGCTCCTTCATATAGATTTGATCCAAGTAACAAGGTTTCAAAGTAGGGCAGAATACTTCAGGTCTCAAACCCAGGGTAGACTTTGAGGTTATCAGGTCAACCCCTTGTCTGCACAAACACTCATATGTCACAAGTTTGTTGTGCAGTAGTATACACTTTAACCTCTTTAATATGCAACACCAGAGTAAATCAATTATATAAATTATAAATCTCTTTGTCAAAGTAGGCTAATGCAGCCTGCCAGAGCATTGGAAACAAAGAGGACTTGTTAAGTTGTTTTGGCAGCGCTCAAAACTTGCTTGAAGGAGTACAGTATCGGATGCCTATTAGTAACCACGAGAGAGAGAAAGCGAGCGAGCGGTGCTGTGCGCTATTTTCAACAGGTGGAAGTGGACAGCAATAAGCGGAGCCTCTTTTTCGTTATACCACACCTGCGCATGTTGCCTATAGCGCCTGGGTTTACTGAGGTAGTCGCTCACTCACTCCCAGAGCAGCGACAGTAGAGCGGTGGAGTCGTCATCGAGACAACGTGACTGCGCGAACCTTTGGTAAGATAAGCGATGTATCTATAAGGGTTATTTGGCGTTGTTTTGTCTTCTAGCTAGCAGTTTGTCATTGCCCACAGCCAAGTGTGTTCAATGCGACAGCAATTATTTTGCCAGTACTACTTTCCTATGCTTATAAGACTTCCACAATAGCCGGGTAACGAAGGCTTTTCTGTTTTGTTTAACATTTGAATATTCAATGACAAATGCCATCCATTCTGTAAATCCATCTGAATTGTGTTTTGTGATTTGTTTAGCTTTGTTTTGTAGCGTGCACATATTGCAGTGGGTTTTTAGCACAAAAATACTGAGATTCAGAAAGACAATTCATTTATATTTGATTATTGTGTCTCTTTGAAATATGATTAAGAAGAGCCATTCCTTGTTTATATGAACTGCTTTATCATTTCTACAGACTGTTTGTCTTCCTTTTGCCTCAGTAATGAAGAGAGCTACGCAGTGATAAATGAGATGTTGAAGTATGCTTGTGTGAGTGAGAGAGAAAGATGAGAAACAGAGAGAGAGAAAAGGAAGGGGGTTTATGCCAGAGGAGTATTATGTTGGTAGAATGCAACATTTCACTGTTTAATGTTAATGATAGTCATGCCAGTGTAGTTCTCTCTCCCCAGCCCCAGTGAGAACAGATCCTTGCTCCTGTGTCCCGTCATCACCTCCCCCTCTGTCATAGACACTGTGCCTGTAGCCGCGTTTCACAATAGGCTCTGGAGGAGACTGGGGCTGATGACAGAGCCTAGGGTCAGGTTATGCGTATAGATGGCTGAGTGCTTTCTGACCAGCCCTCACCTCCCCTTGCTGGGCCGTTGTAATCTGTCTGTGGTTGGTGTATTATGCCTGGGTATGGGGTGATTCAGGGAGAGAAAGAATGAACCACAGTGAGCGATGCTACCACAGTGATCTATTGTCTGCATACTTTTGTTTATTTATTTCGCTCCGGACAGGCTCACTCCTCGCCACGCCTCTGCCACCACTGCCCCCCGGCTGGAGCTGTGCCACGTCTGGGGGGGTGGGGGCTCCAGTGAGCTGTGTGTTGGTTGTGTTATTGATTTGTTGAAGAAACGGGTCAGAGTTGATCCAGAGAGTTGCGTTAAGGAGAACAAGGCTTACTTCTGAGGCCATAATCTCCAGAGCCCTGATGGAAATGACAAAGAGAAAGAGTACAGCATTACGTTTCTGTTATTTAACATGATGAAGAAATAGTAGGGGCAGTCGAATGAAACATATTACCCTGCTCCAGTTGCTGGCATACAGTGGGCAGTATGTTTTATGAGTCTTAGACTTGCCTTAACCAGCACTGACCTGTGTACCTGTGTAATTGTTCTGTAACGCTATCAGCAGATAAAGCGTCAGGTGGCCTGCATCTTTTTGTTGCTTTAGTGTGGAAGGTTTATGGGTTTATTGGTCAAAACGCTGGGCACACATTAAACCTAATGGAAGCACTTTCATTCCCTGTCAGAGGGGAGGACGCATCAGACTCACACGTCATACTTAATGATGCAGCATAGTTCTCTTTGGCTCCTTACCCTGCATCCTGTCAAACCTATTTCTGACGTGCCTATCTCTAGCATGTTGATGACGGCCTTCCTTGATCGTCACTTATCCAGTGATCCTTATTCTTGTTCATTTTTTCCATGATGTTGCATTTGTAACCTATATTTCATCATATTGAAAAGTTGGTGAATAAAATTTATATTTTTTGTCACATTTTAGTCATTTTTAGTATATCATTTAGTGGGGTGACCATCAATCTTGGTGCTGTTGGGTTCATCTTGGGCCACTCACACAGGCAGCAGGTCCCCCATGCTACCCAACTAGGCCATTCTCCACAATGGAATGATGTTTCGTAACCTAATCAGTGATCTAAACCAGCCGACCTTAATGCTGGGCAAAACTTCAAGGCACTTTGTAATTCCTCTAATGTGGCATAGAAAACGAACATAACAATGATCACTTAGGCTTTCTCATGCCCGGTTTGAAACTGGAAGCCATCAGACTGTGAAATGGGATATTTATGAGCCATGTCTGAATTGTTCCAGATATTAGGTTGTTTTTCAGTAGTTTTTCCTTCAAACTGTCAAATTTCTAAATACAGTTGCTTATATACAGCATGCTTGTAGATTTCTTTCTCTGTTGGTCAGGCCTCAATAGCTATGTATTTTTGTGTCTGGTTGTAACTCTGAAAGTAATCAAATCATGGATAATGTTGATGTTTGTCAATTAAGCTAAGTTCTTCCTGATTTTAACTCAGGCTAGATCAAAATGCAGTCTTTTCACATAGCTTGTTTAATCAGGATCAAAGGTTTCTGATTGACTTTGACATACTAGTCAGCCTGGTCATGGACAGACAAGTGATTTACTTCTTGGATAAGGATGTTGGTGGGAGAGCCTAAGAGCGAGCCCTGCATACAAATGACATGCCTACCAGCAATCTGATAGGACCAACCTGGACCCTTGGCTTTCCAAGGACAGTTGTTGCTACGACAACAACAAATCAGAGCGGGGACATTTTATGGAGGTGTTCTCATTCTTCTGTCACTCAAACTAATTAAGGCAAGTGCAAGAAACTCAGGGAAGGTTCTGTGCTGTCGCTCACACAGAGCGGGCACTTCAATATATGTTTCTCTTCACTGCTGCTGAGCTTGCTACTCTTTAGGAACACAGAAGGAGTAAACGCGCTCATCATATCATACAAGCTCTTTCCTCTTTCATCTATTCTTATGGTCACTCATTATTGCACGAGACTCTAAGCACTTAAATTTGACCTTAAAGTCATTGGATCTTCTTCTCGCTCTGACGCCTCAAACGCATACTTCAGATCTGCCCTGCCCTGCCGTGCTCCGCTCCAAATCTAGGTCGTGTCTATCTATATGTTGAGTCCGCAGCTACATCTCCATGTCCTTAGATGCGCTGTCCATGGCCTTGCCTGCAGTGGCTGCTGTGCTGGGCCAGGAAAAAGAGAGGAGCCTATTTTTACCATAATCCTCTAAGGGATTTAGCTTTGGTAGGTCTGGAGGCTCGACCGGACCTCTGATCTCCCTGCACTGCACCCCTGTGCTCTCAGCCTGGCTGGAACAGCTCCCTGAGGGGGTTAGACATGCTGGCTCGGTGCTGACCCCTCCGTAGCACCCCACTCCACTGGTCAAACTAGGTGTGTTAGGGAGAGACTTGTCATTGTAATTAATTTATATTAATACAATTTATATAAACCGTATAAAATACTAATGAGTAGCATGTGCTGTATTTTTACAGAAAAGAGAAAGAAATAACCATGAAAGTCTAGATGGGCAGTTGAGATACTTTTATCCCTCTTGTTAGTAAAACTTTGAACCTACAATGTCACAATTAGGACATGCACAGCAGACAGGCCTGTGTGGGTTACTGCTTGTGTGGTCTCCAGTAGGGTGACGTGGGAATGACGGTCTTTCCCTAACAGTGGCCTGCCTATTGTCCAGTATTTGGAGAATGCCCTTGAGATGCTCTTCAGTGATGCCTGTTTGTAAGAGGTTCTCCAATAGCCCTCATATCAGCCCTGTCCAATCTGTCTGCTAGCCCAGCACCAGAAAACTGCCGTTTGATTATCTGCTGCGTGTCTCTCCAGCGTCTGGGCATGAGTCATCTCCTTCATTTGTTATTACATTTGTTATTATGCTGGTGTGGCACGTGGGTTTATTACACTCCCTGCTCTCTGTCAGGGGCGAGTGTGTCATCGAGCAGCTCTTTGTAAACGTCTCGTTATCGTGGTGGCTCACTGCGTCATGTTTTGTCAGCTCTAGCCCTTGCGTGTCACTGGCTGCGCATCAGACATATGTTTCTGGGCAATATCACCTTACCCATCTCCCCCCGATCACCCCTTTAATCCGCCTACCGTCTGTTCAGTCCCCAGCAGATTGCTAATTAATAAACCAGCCAAAGCCCCTCTGTGATGCTCTCTGCTCTCCACACTCTCTTTTTTTGTGTGTCCTTCACTTTGGAAAGTTGTGGCATCCCAAACCTTTGCAGATATGAACAGCTGCCAGGGGTGACTCATCTGATTTCCTCAGGGCTCACCTGAAAATGTTGCTACATCTGCCTGGTAGGGATCCATGACAAGTAATTTCAGACCGGCAGTTTGTTTGTTTTTCCGAGCGGTGGCAAACAGTACATGGTAAGTGTTTGTCTCTGCAACTGGAATGTGAAGTCTTTGCCACAAACAAACAGCAAGAGAGCATGTGACCGCCTCAGCTGTAAATTCTCCGAAACATAATCCAGTCAAGGTAACCGATAACAGTTATGACAACCACCTTGACCAGTTCTCTTGACCTCTTCCTGTCCTGAACTTCAGTAGAGGCCTGTAGCTAGAGCTCCTCAGAACCAGTCTGTCATGTCTGAGGAATGTGCTTTTGTGCAATGATGTGACTGGAAATGTGTTTTATAACTGGTTTTATCAGGCTTTTACAGCTGCTTGTAAAATATTGAATAACAGTATGACACATAAAGCAGCATCATCTTGATCCTTTCAACCTGCTTCTATTCGTAATCTACAATCTATTTGCATTCCTCAACTTTCAGTCATATCTTTTCATATCCTCATAGCTTAATTTAAATCAACTCAAATACTGAATACAACAGCTGACTAAACTATAACTTCCACAAAACCAGGTTTCATCTTAATGTTTGTAGAATACATCGGGGCATCTTGGCTTCCAAGGAAAAGCCCTTCCATGTTTTTTGTCGCTAACTGCAGACCATAATAGAATACACTGCTCACTCACCCATATGCTGACAGTGCAGGTCAGCGTCCTTGGTATGAGAAACTGGGTCGCCCTATGACTCCAGGGTATTGTTGTCACCTCTGAGTAGGCCACCGTGGTCACCAGAGACACTGAACCTTTATGACTTGACGTTAGAGAGAGGGGAGGAGATGTATGTTTGTGTTTGTGTTTGTTTGTGTAAAACATACTATACATTATGACACACTTTTCAGGTATGTTGTTGTTATATTTAGAGCAGTACCTGCACAGATCAGTGTTTACATAGATGCATGCTGTTGTCCATCCAGCCCTTCTCATCTCTGGGCACCTGAGGAACAAAGCCAGGGGAGCACTGACTCCTGGCTGGAAATACCAAATGCCTGAGAAATTCACACCCAAATTAAATAGGGAGGCCATTTCCCTCTGTTATCTGTTCTAAGATGGCATACTGAGTTTACAAATTCAAGTTTTCAAGTCAATATTTACCTTGACAGGTGATAGAGATTAGACTGGTTGCTGGACCGGTGGTGACAACTCAGCCGGGCAGCTTGAACTCAGCTGTCAGATGGACTATGATTATTTCAAACAGGAAGATGCTCACCTTTATTTCCAAAACTTCTGTGTCTCTAATCTCCCCATCTTCCTCTTCTTCTCTCTCCTGACAGAGGTCGCCTGGGTGCTGAGTGAACTCTTCCTCATCTGTGTC